>NC_058114.1:27407218-27711385 GCF_914725855.1 Thunnus albacares | reverse complement strand
TAATTATGTTATTCAACATAATCATGAATTTAATTGTAATTAAAAAAGGCTCTATCTGGGTAGAGTTGTGATTGAGAACAAGAAAATTCACAGTGTATCTTTAGTATGTAAGCATTTTTTACATATTAAAGGTTCTGTTGAAAGTCCAAAGTTTTCTTTTTAATGATCAGTCATGTAGAAAAAAGAACTAGAAGGATCTTCTTAGCCAAAAAGTGTCAAAATACCCAAATGGTCACATAGATGCAACATTCCTGGTTTGATAATAATAAGTAAAAGAATAAAATTTGTATCTATCAAAAACCTTCTATTTTCATAGTTTGTTACCTTTTGGATATGTTATAAATGTATCTTATTTTTCCTTTGAAAATCCTCTGGCTTTATTTTTCACCTTGCCTGCACATGCCAGATGCCACTTTTTCGTAAGCCTGGGATCATGAGCTTTTTTTCCTTTTCAAAATGTCAAATTTTGATAGTTTCAGGTCAGATAGAAGTCTGACAGATGCTGAACATGTAAGCTTTTACTGTTTCACATCCTGACCACAGATGTCTAGTGCCTACTTCCCAAATTGAAAGCATTTCCTTCAAAGCCATGTCCTGGAACAACTCACCTGTGAACCCGCAGGCCTCTGCCAGCAGGAACGTGCTCCAGGACATGAGGAAGAAGAGGGCCGTCTCCAGCAGCGGAAAGCAGTGCAGCTTGGTAAACTTGGTGACGTAGGAGTGGAGTTAAAGAACAACACTATTCAGAGACTTTATTAACCACAACTAGATCATAGCTACTTGCCAAAGGCTGATGTCACTCTGAACATCAGACCTTATACGACTCATTTCATTTCAAAGCAGAAGGATATGAGAGCGGTGACCACTCCTGTGGCTGCACCCATCACAAAGGAGCCACTGAAAATACCCAGGAAAACCCCCACTGACTTGAAAAAGGCCGAGGCATCAAACATGTGTGTGTTTGCTCCACTTGGCTGATAAGCCACAATAGACCTGAAATGCAAATAAAAAAAAACAGGATGAGGCTGTTATTTTCATTATTAATAATACATTTTTCATCTCATTTTGGCTTTTTTGAAAATTAATTGTGCCTCTGTGTCCATGATATTGTTAATTTTCTTATAAATCTACCGAACTGTATGAAAAGAATTGGTCATAAAATCCTTTCACATTCCAGTAGGAGGTGACTTGCAATCTTCCAGCAGAGGGAGGCAGAGAGCTGTCTGCTCTGTCTCACACTTCAGTTTTGTATTTCAACATCAGGAGGGAAAAGGAGCTTAGAATCCTTATCGGTATAAAGACCTTTATCTGGTGCAGAGGGAAGGAAAGCGTGACAGAAATGAGACTTACGAGGAAAGCACAATGGCCACTGCGTCATTCATAACGCTTTCTCCAAACAGCAGAGCGTAGAGATCCCCGTCTGCGTGCAGCTCATTAAAGATGGCCAACACGGTCACTACACACAGAAATACCATCATTTAATTTCAGATACGTAAACTGCATCACATTTTCTTGGCTGATTGTCAGCACGTATGTGTCATACCTGGGTCTGTGGCAGAGATGATGGCACCAAAGAAAAGGCAGTCAGTGTAGTAGAACTTGTCGGTCAGCTGTCCGACCACTTGCATCAGTTTGACCACACCGTACATCAGATTCCTGGAGATGGAAAACCAGAGAGGAGAGGAGAAAAAAAAATGTGTGTTTCAGTCAAGCAAGAAGTAACCTGAGCTCACAACAGACAAATATTCAGTAAGTTCCTGATTTTAAACTGACATTTCATGAACAGAAAGCAGACACTCACCCGATAACAAAGCATGAGATAGCAGTGCCGAGAAACGCGTACGTTATGATGGAGCCCAGGTTCCTGAAGAAGTGTCTCTGGAAGAGAAAAAAGGAGAATAAGATGAGGAAAGAAAAACAAAAGAAAGGAAAGAGAAGTGTAACAATTGTGTACAAAGTTTCAGCCGTTTGACTGGTTGTACAACAAACAAACAGCACAACTCAAAGGCCTCTATGGATCACCTCTATAGCTGAGCTCCACCCAAAATCCATCAATGTCTGTATGAAACAAAAAATTCTAATTGAGATTTCTCTAGGAAAGGTGTCTTTTCCTTGACTGTGACTGCCAGGAATGATATTTTGATGAAAGATGATTATTCGCACACGAGTTACAATCCTGCTGGTTTTGCTGAGATGATCTAAACCAGATAATTAAAAGAATCGACAAGGTAAGAACCAAAGAAGCACACAAGTATTGAAGACATTCAGTGAACATCTCTCTTTGTAAAAAAAAAAAAAAAATAGTGTACTTTAAGGCTGACATGACCTCCTGCTTCCTATTTCCTGAGGCCAGATGTTTGACTCAGCAAATTCTTGAATGGCAGTTTCACTAGAAAAACAGAAAAGCCATTGAAGACAGGATTCTTTGTTGCTTTAGTGGGTAAAACCCATTATAGAGACTGGTTTTTCTAAACATATTAGAGAACAATTTCGGCTTCACTCATACATTATTTTATATTGGACATCTTTACATTTTGGATTGTTGGTCGGATAAAACAAGCAATTTGAAGATGTTGTGTTGGGCTCTGGAAAATAGTGATGAGTATTTGTCACTTTATAGGATGAACTGTTAATTAAAGAAACAATAGATGAACTAATAATGAAAATAATCATTAGCTGCAGCCCTAAAAAACATTAAGTATGGATAAAAACGGAATTAAAACTAAACCACCACACAACCACTTCTGCACAGTAGCAAAGCACAAGGCCATTTCCCCTCATCCCCCCTACTCCTTGATGTTATCTGTCACAGTATAATTGGCTGAGTTACGCTCTCACACTACGACCACAGATCAGATGTCACCAGCTGTTTAAACACATTTCACTCTCCATTATCTCAAGGTTGAGACACTTAAGCACCTCTACTGGAGATCTGCAACCCACAGTTCTCATTCATTGTGCCAAAACCTGAATTTTTACATAAATATGGTGATGAAGTACTAATAAACAGTGCTAAGCCATCTCAAGATTTCCCCAGAACAAAACAAATCAATTTTAAGAGTGCGCTCTACAACAGTGAAAAGGACAAATTGCTCATATTGTCAGCGTCAGCCGTTTTTTTTGTGCCAGCCCAAATACCAGAGAGGAAACGAAAGACATCTGCTCTGGACTTCCCCTCAAAAGGGCCACTTATGTACAGTAAACACTGAACGCTCTCAGAGTTTGGCCAATGAGAGCTTTTCTTAGCTAACCATCTGTCCAATGAGACAGCAGTTTGTGGCAGCAGATACAGTGCATGCACCTGCCCCAACAACATCATCGCATGTTAATGTGTCACATACAAATGCAGCCTTTGACTAAAGAATTGAATTCGTCACAAAATGTTACGTCTCACCTTCTTTAGACTGTAGCCAGCGTGGAAAATAATCGGAGGCAGCAATATGTTGAAGAATACTTCAGGGTCAAATGTCACCTGGAGGAGAAAAGAAAAGGTTAATTGAATAAATGTGAGGAATGCAGAAGTGAAGAATTGATGGGGTTTTTTGTCTTACTTTGCGCAGCATATCATTCTGCTCCACATTGTGAATCTCGCGGGAGTTGATCTCTCCTTTGAGGGTGTACTCAAAGAACTTGCCGCTGACATTGAGCAGCAGGGTGCTGACAGGCCCTTCCTTCAGAGAGCAGCTCGGTGGTGTTTTGTTGTTGTAGCTGGTGGCGGGGATGCCGTAACGCAGAATCACACCTACCAGCAAACCTGAGAAAAATCAGAGGAGAGAGAAGAATGCATAAATTTGAGCTTTTTAAATGATTATAACCTTTTCAATTACACAGATAATAACAACGGGAAAACGCATCTACAATTATCCAAAACTAAATGCCACTGAGGCAAACTCATCAAGTGTTCAATGCTAAATTATTCTCTGGGTGCTTCTGCTTTACAAGCCCGCAGGTTCAGCCTGAACCCCGCAGGTTCAGGCTGTGACAACGCAGAAAGCAGCAGAGCAAGGAAGAAAAATGGGGAGACGGTAAGCGGGAGCTTGTGGGTAGAGCTAAAGCCAGGAGGAAGAGATGAGGCAGGCAGTCAGAGAACATAAATCCTCTGGCAAAGCTGCCAGCACTGCGTTCACTCTTCCTACCAGAGGGTTAACCATGTACATAACACTGGCTTTGGCCTAACCACACACACACACACACACACACACACACACACACACACATATGATGACAGTTTTGCTGCAGGCATAAGCATATCAGCATAGTGTTGACTTTGGGTAATATTTGAGAATAAACCCCCTGTTGTGTCAATTACGTTCAAAAGATACTCAAATTTCCCAGTCAAGAACTTTAGGTTCTTTCCAGCTGGGAAGGGGGACTTTTCATGTTTTTGAACTGGGAACCACCATAAAAGGATAATGAGCATTTAAAAAGATGTTTGTCCTGCAACATGTCATGTTTTCTCTCAGAGTTGACACCACAGACTTCTGAATATGTGCTTATAGCTACTCCACAGTAATCAACTGAAAAGAAGGATTTCTTTAGAGGTTGCTCTTTATTCACCAAATCAATATTGTGACAAGGTGCCCACTTGGCAGCACATTCATCCTGGTGACAGTCCAACAGATATAAACAGTCTGATCTAACACAAGTTTAAACTTCATAATATCAAACTGAACTAACCAAAGCAATATTTCTGAGAGCTTGAGATTTTGAAAAACAGCTTGAGAGAAATAATGATATGAAAGTAATACACTAATAGAAGCTGTACTATTGATGCATATGACACATACTGCATAGGCACATAACCCCTACACCTAAACCAGAAGGAGAGTTATTTCACCATCTCTGAAAATAGTAAATCTCAACAATAATGTTTCTCTCAATTTCTGTTTCTGATTTAGTATTAGATGATAACTACCATGTGAAGAACTGAAGCTGGTTTTAATTAAACCATGAAGGCCAACTAACTGGAAAAACTCAACAAAGCACTTGCAAAAGACAAACCAAAGTCTGTTGTTCTCATCTGATATCTGGTTAATAAGTGACATTTGCAGCACCGACTGGAATCATTCCAGAGAAACGCAACACAGATGTGTCACTACTAAATTCTCTACCTTGTTCCCACCTTGTTTAGCTCAGCATGACTTGCCACATATTGTGGCAGACAGCAGTCGCTGACTCTGACCATGTTTTTGTTTTCATAAATTCAGAAGATAAAGACAGACTTTGATTTGTTAATTGAAGATTTTCTTCTCTGAAATTTCACTGCCGCTCAGAAAGATTGTTTCCTGAGCAGCTTTACACTGTATGTGGCATCAGTCTATCCAGTCAATATTCTGTGTTTATGTAGATGTCCCAGTAGAAATCAACATAAACTCACTGATGACAGCCCTGCACACTGATGAATATGAGGAACAAGCATACACTCAGCATGGATGATGCAGATGTTGGTTAGATATAGGCTTTTACTGGCTGCAATCTGAGCAGGCAATGAGGGTTACTACATACAACACATGCAAAACTGTATCTTTTTCTATCATCTATCCCTTTTCTTTTCCCCCTGTGAAGCACTTAAAAAGCTTTTAAGAGGCCATATCAAACATTTGTATTAAAAAACAAGTCAAGAGGACATTCTACTAAAAAAAAGTGTATGAGATATATTTTTAGGATAGTATAATGGAATCACAGGGGATAAAATAATATAAAATACATCAGGGTCACTGTAATCTAATTCATGATAGCACAGGCATTGCATAAGTGCCTTCAGATACTGATCCCCGGTCAGTCAGGGATAAAGCTGCACAAGCAGCAGCCTGGTGGAGAGTAGACGAGGCTGAGCAGCCGAAAGCACCTTCTAGAATTAAATTAGCACCGGGCCGGACAATTAGGAGCAATGTGAGCGGGTGGAAATGCGGAGGCGCGTCGGTGCATTTATTCAGACTTAAATGATCTGTTCAGGTTTGTCTCCTCATCGCCTATGTGCAGCCTCTGTGCAACCACCAGGGAGACTGAATCATGCAAAGCCTGCGGGAAGGTGGTGGTAGTTGTGAAGGAGAGCGTGTGTGCACTCAACATATAACCTAGTATAAGACTCACCGTAAATCATTGCCAGTCCGGTTTCGTGAAGGAAACGGACCCGTCTGTGCTTGAAGAGCCATATGGTGAGAATCGTTAAGGTCAGCAGTAAAATGAATGTCAGCAAATTAACGCTGTCCTGTCGGTGACTTTCCTCCGCCTCCTTCTCGGTGGCAAGTTCTTCCATTCCGGCGCCCTCCGCCTTCAGTCCGGACATCGTGTTCAGTAATATCCAAGCGGGCATCATCGTCTCCAGCGCGGCGCGGACTCCGCTCCGCTTCGGCTGTCGGAGAGCGTCCATGGCGCAGGATGCTGCTGCTGCTGCTGCTGCTGACAGCACACCGCCTCTATGCCATGTCACTGTTGGAAGGTACACACAGCTGAGCCGAGTGAGAAAACAATCCAGTGCTCACAGATCGTAGACCGGCGAGGTCAACCTTTTAAAGGTACACTGCGCGATGTAAAAAAGGCGAGGAAACCGTTCCGGAGGGAGACTGCGCTGCCCTTGTGGAGGAGACCAAATCACACAGGCACACACCAAGTCGGCCAATATGAAGCTACTGAGTCATTGTCCTGGGATTTTGATGATTTTGCAATTCAGTGCTTGGTCCTCCTCAAAACAGGAAATTGACACTTGCTGTACTTGGACGTTAAAACTTGCCCTTTTGCAAGAAAAGTAAAAGCAAATATCCGCTTTGGATGATGTGGCCTTGGTAGTGACACTAGTGGGGGTGAGAGGTAGTGATGATTGGGGGTCGCAGCAGCTGGAAAGGCTGGATTTCAACTGGGCAAAGCCCCAAAAATATCAGATTCCTGTTTGTCAGTTGCACATAATGTAACTATTTGCAAATTTGTTGAGGAATTTGCTGAAAAAATGTACACGACAGCACGTTTATTCTGTTGGACCAGTTTCAATATCTAGTGTTAAGACTTTAGAGCTGCACTAATCAATATTTTTATATTAAAAATAGATCAAATGACTTGTGTAAAGTGAAAGGTAGGGTATTACTTGTGAAGACCCACAGACAATCATCACCCTACTCTACAACATCGGCTCTTAGGCTCCAAAGTAGAAATGTTAGTTGGCCCCTCTAGCTTAGCAGATATGTGACACTGTTATTGTTTACTTGCAGTAAATCCATGTAACCTTAAAGTTGCTTTAATCAATATTTTTAATTTAAGAATGGATCAAATGACTGTGAGTAACGTGAGGGAGGTGGCTAATATTGTCAAACCCACAGAGGATTGTGACCAGTTTCCACTCAGCTCTACAGAGGGTTTCAGCTTCCTTCAGTTCACTATTTTAGTGTTACAGCCCACCACCTTCCTGTTTTTATTCACCCTTACTGCTCTCATTAACCTCATTTCCAGCAGCAGCAGCAACAGATAGCTATTTTCAGCGAATAAGCTCAGATATGGTACTTGCACAGCAGCAAATGGCAGTAGGACAAAGTTAGCAACTTACTTGTAAATATAGCAGAGCCACATATTTCAGTCATGAATTGTTTGGGACAAAGCAGAGTTAAATGAAGATTATTAATTGGAATATTGAATTTATATTAGTCAGGTGAACATAACTCTAGCATTGTGTGTGTGTGTGTGTGTGTGTGTGTGTGTGTGTGTGTGTGTGTGTGTGTGTGTGTTTGTTTGTTTGTTTGTTTGGAGGAGGCGGGCGCGAATATTTGCCCTTAGGCCACCTAACAGGTTAATCCTGCCATGACCTGCAGCCATGACTGCAAGATGTTTGCAGTCATTGAGAAATAAAGTGTTGTGGGAGTGAGAAAAGGGCAAGTTTCATCAACTAAATTCAAAACGGATGCAATAATAACACCTGATAATACATTTCATGCAGACACTCACCACACTGACGCATGTTTTCTCATAGTGAGTGTTTTCTGATATCATAATGAGTGACAGGCAGAATTAGTTATTAGAGGGAAAGAAAAATTGTATTGTATTGTATGTGTACCGCTGTTCACAAGACTCCTCCACCAAAATCCCTCCACTTTAGCAGTAATTTAATTTTTAATCCTGACAGTGGACTATTTCCTGTCCTGCGTCTCACCCAGCAACTCTTGTATCCTTCACACTTTATGAAATGTAATACTCAGAATCTCCTTTAATAGAGCTTTTACCATTCACCATCCACTCCGTGAGTTAAAGTATACACACATTACTTAAATGTGTGTATACTGTCATTTCTGAGGAGTTAAACACACCCTGAAGGTTTTGGTTTTAAGTCCCCCTCCACTCAAAAATGTATTTTGCTTACAGTTGGATGTGTTAGCTTCACCGTGCAAAATGATATATATGCAGAGTTTGACAATAGGAGGCTGTTTCCATCAGCGGAAGGAGGAAAGTTTCTCTGTGCTCACTTTAAATCTGAGGTCAACGCATGTACTTGAGCATGATTTGTGACATAAGAACTAGTTTGGAGCCAATTGTGGTCCATTATGCAATTGCACGACTGTGATGAGAATGGATTTTTCAGAGAAGTAGGAGACATCTTACAGTTAAACTTTAGACATGAAAAATATTTGCATAGTCATAGAGTCTGGATCTTTCAATGACGAAGAATGAGATGGTATTTTAAGGATTTTAATGAGGTAATTGAACTTCTGGAAAAACCATGTCAGACATGTACTTTTATAGGTCTTAAAACATCCCTTCTTCTGTATTTCAACTGCACCTATGTCACATTATGGTTATGAATGAAAAGGGGATGTACAGAAAGGCCAGGCCTTAGAGCATCTTTCACAGAGGAACCATGGGGGATTATTACCTATTATTAGAGTGGCCTTGTGGCTTAAGTTGCAAGGTAATCTGATCTAATTGGGCACGGTTACATGTTGTTTGTGTCGTAGGATTGTGTGCTTTTTCACTATAGCTCAAACTTCATAACAACATTACAAATATAGACTTTCCCTGACTGGTAAAAACAAATAAACAAACAAAAAAACACCGACATCTCGGCACATTTGCATGATCTTACATGATTCGCTACTTTTCAGTCATTTAACTTCATCGCATGGTATTATTATTATTTTATATAAGATATTTCCACATTGTACAGTAAGCAGCTTGTTGTGGGAACAAGACAACACCCAGTTGGAGAGGTGTGTCCAATGTGTAGATGACGATGCGTTCATGGTAGTCTGGTAAATTCAAGCTTATACGATTTTGGTTCTTCTCATCTAAGGTGACGTCAGTCTACTTTGAGGGCTGCCTACTTTGTAAAGCACAACGTTATTACTATTACTATACTATTACTATTACTATTTATAGTAGACCAACACAGTTTTAATAGATTGAACTCATATATATCAGTTTAGTACCCACGTCATTAAAATATGTCTATATATGATAATACACTCAGAATTTGCAGGTGTGAGGTGTGCAACTGACCCCATACTTTGAGACAGGGATGGTTGCAAGATACATTTAAATGAATTATTAATCATTAACTTAGTTTTTATTTTACCTATCATATTAGTCTGAATTTTTGATTTTGTTTTCCAAACAACGCACTATATTTATGAAAATCGCAGTTATTTTGTTTTGTTTGGGCAAAGAGAAGGCCTGTCCTATGCGCGGCTGTTGCCGGGCAGGCAAACTGAATTAAACTTGGGAAAAAAATATGCCAGAAGGTTTTCATTTTATGCAAAGGCAAACGCATTAAAATGTATTAAAATAAAAACTGATTGCGTAAATTCTCATTTGCAGTTTTACATGAACATAGCATGAGTGCACGCCTCTTTTGCGTGACTTTCGTCACTCTGTCCAGGTCTGTGATTGGCTGTTATAACAACTAGTACGGTACCGATTGGTTGCGGAACAACCCTGGGAAACGGGAAGCAAAAAAAAAAATCTTGTCAACTAAAAGTGCACGTAAGCTTCTGCCTCACACATCTCGGGCTCTCCTAGCTAACGTTACTGTTAGAGAACAGGTCTCATCTCGTCACCAGTGAAATAGCAAAATGGGGTGCTTCTTTTCGAAAAAATCCAAAAGAAAGTCGTCCGAAAAAGAGGAACGTGAGCCGACAACAACGACGGTCGAAACTACGACAAGCAACGCGGTTCCCCTTGGCAACAACACCGACGAGGCACCGAAGCAGTACAGCTGGGATAAGAGAGAAAAGGTAACGCTCGTAGGACCGGTGAAACAGAAAATAAAAAGATAAAATGAAATAAACTCATATCCGAATGGCAAATGAGGGTCTTAACCAGCTAACTTAAGCTTGTCTGCACGCTTAAAACGTCTCTTAACGTGTGTGCCAGCAGCTTTCAGGTGGCTGGTTACTGTGTATTCCCCAAGAGATGCAGTTAATGTGAGCTACATTTATAGATAAAAAGGCAAATTAGTGTAAATGCTAGCAGCCATGTACTATGCTGACATCCAAAGAGTGTCAGTGACTCTGTTATGCCAACGAGCACCGTTAAGTCACCTGTCGACATTTGCTCTAAAGAGATTTCCTCGGTGCTGCAACATGCTTAGATTCATTGTGCGGTCTCCAGATACTCAACTGTTACCTAACCAGCCAGGAGATGCGTGTAATGCTCATTATACGTTGACAACACTCTTTGAGTTTTAGGCTCAAAGCCTCTTCCTCTCTTCCTCTCTGTCTCCGTGTATCCCGCGTTATCTCATTATCGGATTACTACACAACACTGTATGGTTCACTGTTCCGCAGCTGACCACACTTTTACATGGCTTGTTCAGACACTGGGCGTTGACTAAGCGGTGGTTCAACTTCCGTTTTGACTCATGGGATGTTGCACCTTAAAAATGGTATACCAAACAATACATGACATCACGTAGTATCCGGTTGTGAGGTCTCAAAATAGTTTTATAAATAACTGCAAGCTAATGCGGTCAAATCAAATATCAGTCATGCATGCGACCTAGTTGTAAGAGAAATGGATATAGTGCATTATTGGTATATGCATGTCTGAGAAGCTTAAAAGTTTCCGTAGCAATGTTTCTAGAAGTTTAGACATTTCCAAAAATATCAGTATTGTTATTGGATGACAGACGTGCAGATACTGGCACAGTTCAAAGAAGGCATATCTGTGCATCTCTAAATATATATTATTTGAATACTCATCTATTCAACTTTCTCTTTGCGCAGGTTGATCCTAAAGACTACATGCTGACAGGGCTCAAAGATGTGACGGTGGGCCGCCTGCCTGGCAAACTGAATGGGCAACAGTTTGTCATCCAAGAGTGTGAGAACTGCAACATCTACGTGTTCGACCACTCAGCAACTATCACCATCGACGACTGCGTCAATTGCCGCATTGTTCTCGGACCTGTCAAGGGCAGTGTGTTTTTCAGAGACTGTAAAGACATCAAGTGCGTGGTGGCCTGTCAGCAGTTTCGCACACGGGACTGTAAAAAGATGGAAGTGTTCTTGTGCTGCGCCACTCAGCCCATCATTGAGTCATCTACAGGTATGAAATTCGGCTGCTTTCAGTACTTCTACCCCGAGCTGGCCTTCCACTTCAAGGACGCCGGGCTCAGCATATTCAACAACAACTGGAGCAACATACACGACTTCACGCCGGTGTCCGGAGAGAACAACTGGAGCTTGTTGCCAGAGACTTCAGCGGTTCTGGATTTTGTGCCGGCCCCAGACTCCGAGTCTGAGTTCAAGTCAGTTCGAATCTCCACCGACCCCGCACGCAGCATTGTGCCTTTGACAAAAGGAGGGAGGCGTAAGGACAGTGAAGAGTCCTGCCTCTTTGTTTTCTTTGCTGGAGAGTACACCACTGCAAACGCCCGCAAACTGATAGATGAGGTGAGGAGGATTCAAAGTGAAAGGAGAGTGTGAGGAAGTTTCGCTTAATACCACAATCTGTTACAAAGTGCTAGTAAAAGGAAGAAGTCTTTAGTATGTGAATGGAAAAATGGTGGTGGTAATGATGTATCACAGCTTTCTGGTAATGCACTGATAAAACTTAAAGAGCAGTCAGTATTTTACTGTGCTTTGAATAGTTGTAGATTGAATCGAAAGAAAAGCAAAACCACAGTTTTAACTGAACCTGCAGTTTTCTGACGTCATCCTAAATGAAGTTACAAATTGTGACTTTTAATCCAGCATCAGCACCTGTCCTTACTGGAGTAAAATAAAACATTTAGAGGAATCTGAAGCTGGTTGTCAGCCAAATCAGATAAGTTGCATTATCACAGAAGCTCAGCGGATATTTCTTTCATCTCAAACCACTAAATAATTTCATGTGAAATATAGAACTTGCTTAAAATGATGGCTTCTCCTGAGGCAGATGCACTTCATTGTGTCTTTTTAGCTCACCAGCTATGTCGAGTACACACCTCAGCATTCCTTTAATATCTGGGACATATTCCATTCATGAATTGTGCATATAAACATTATAAAGCTTTTTTTATTCTTAGTGTTCTGTCAGTACAAGACAGATTTATTCCAAATAATATGATTTTCAGAACCAAACATCGGTAGTCTGAGTGAAGTCAGTCACATTTCTTTTTGACTCTGACAACTTGTAGAATATCTGAAATGCTAAGCTAACATGCTAAGCTGGCTGCGTTGCCAGTTAAACATTCCAGTTATGTTGGTGTTGTTGCCAAAATATGCATTACTCCATCACACAAGCATGAGACTGGATCCACATGTGGGACAGTTACAACATCTTGTTGCAAGCACTATGCAGACACACTTATACATATATACAGTATATACAGTTAATCGTCTCTGTGTGCATGCATTCTTTAAATGCTTGGTGGATCAATGCAAACCTTGAATGTTTATTATCTCATTTACACAGGCAACTGCTAAAGGTTTCATGCTGATCCAGACAAAGGAAGTCTCAATGCGACCTGAAGATGTGAAGAGAGTGTTTCAGAGTAACGCAGAGGAACTGGTGGAGTGGATCACCAAAGGTAATTTTCATCTTCTGCAATCTTTTTTTGTCTCTGTGTGATGTTGGTCCACAATATCTCTAAAATAAAAGCTGCTCAGGAGCTCGGCCCGGCGTACCAGATCTTATCTAGTAGATTATGAAGATTTTTCATAAGTCTAAAAGATACAACATGTGTACATACTCTAAAGTATCAAGTACATATAACAGCAGAGCAGAACGAAACTATCACACTGTCTTAACAGGTCTAAACTGGCAAACAGGGTTAGTTTCCAGTCTTCAAATAGCACAAGACTTTGTCACGTACTTGCTTGTACATATTAGTCATATTAGTCATATCTTTATGTTTACATATCTTTGTTGAGCTTTGTTGTCTTTGTTTTGGCTGCATGTCCATGTGCTTTTCCTGAACATTGTTGTGTGTAAGCATATCGAGAGCCACTAGAAACCAGAGCCAAATTCCGTGTACGTGTTAACATACTTGGCCAATAAAGCTGATACAGATTCTGGAATAATGCTACTAATAATGCAGTTTTTTAGCCGTTCAGCTGATCAATTTGTTTGATTTGGGTTCCTGTTTTACACCCAAATACTGTCCCCTCTCAGGCTACAGTATATGCCATTTCTGCCATTTCTCAGAAGTTGAAGGTGACTTGTGGCCTATAAGCTCACATGATTTTTACGATGACGACACTGCTGACTGCTAGCTTTCCACTGCCAATCTGGGGCACATTGCAAAAATCAAATGAATCAGCACTCAGATTTGGTAATTATACTTGAAAACGTCAGCATCCCTATTTTGGTCGTAGAAAGTTTTATAACCAAACTGGTTACATTTCCAACTGCTCATAGAGCAAATGTTTGGAAGTCATTGTTTGAGTTGGACCGTTGTAGTGTAGGATTGTGACTTTTGTATCTTATTACTAATAAAGGTCCCGTCATCGCCCTGGAGCTGAACGGTGACGGAGTTGTGGAAGCCTGCAAGAACACAGCAAATGAAGTGTTCAGCGGGACCAAGGTAAGCAGACTGTATTTGCTGCATCTGTCTTTTCTAGTTTTACCCATATAGGTTCACTTTCTCTAGTAAAATACCTCCACCAAGCCTAGAACATCTTATGTTTGTTTTCCTCACAGGTTTTTGTCTCTGATAATAAGAACACATCTTCTCGAGACGTGGACAGCTTCTTCAACTTCGCTGACATGCAGATGGGCTTGTGAATAATTAAGTATCGAGACAAACCTCTCATCAGACTTTGATTCAGATTGTCTAAACCCCTGCCGTCCAGTTTGGGTTGATTTATAAGTAGCATTTGATTATTTGCCTCTTTTATGGATTATTATTTTTATCCTAAAAAAAAAAATAGGTAGAAATGGAAACTATTAAGGACTGTGAATGACAAAGCCTTGGATAGAACAATTCAGTCGTCCCAGTATCATCTAAAAATTAGGAGAATAAAACATTTGCTGTAAAACACGTAACATCCATTAGTTGCTAACTAAGCGTGCTGTGAATATTTATATTTCTATGAATGTATTTGGTCATTCTGTTGCTTTTATCAATTGTGAATGTAGCTCTTTGCTGTAAATGTAATTCATTTTAATTTAAAGCTTTGTTTTTCTGTGCTGCCTGAAACAATCTCTGCAGTGGAAAAGACCATGAGCACAAGAATGCCTGAGGAAATATATTTTATATATAAATCATATTTTTATTTCTTATAATGACTTGTGTGTGTGTGTGTATGTGGTTTAGATAATGGATTTTGTTCAAGTTGTGTATATTTGAAACAAGCTGTGTAGGTGATAACTACGTCTCTATTTGTATTTGTTAGGCCAAAGTTTAATCGTGAAAGGTTGAGTGTATCTTGCGGTTCATTCAGATGAACTGATCTGTTTATACTGAATGGGAATCAGTGTGAACACGTGTATAATTGCTGGGTTTTTGATGTAGGCAATTCATGTGATAAGTTGTTTTTTTTTATTTTGTAATATTTGTTTTATACTCTACTGAATGTTTTTGTATAGACACAAATTGATGTTCTTCATTATAATTTTTAGTAAAAGTTTCCTTTTGTGTGACTTCATTTTGTTTGTTTTATACCTGTACTCAATGAGACAAATGAAAGAAAGCAGTATGTGACTGTGATAATGCTTGTAGGCAATGAAGGTAACGACAGTCTATAATCACAATGTCGTAAATGATCGTCCTCCTGATTTAGTAAAGTTTCTATAGTCACCATCACCAGCACATCCACATGGTTTGAAGGTTGTCATTCACAAAACAATTGATATATAAGAAACTTCCAATAAGGTAAAGGGAAACTTTCTGGTTCTGTTTTGTAACCAGATCAACCTGACATTTTGTAAAACACAATTTGAGCAGTTTTACATTTTTGAACAACCTCTAAATGAACTCTTGTCTTACTGTCTTGTATGTTGTGTAAAACTGGTAAAAAAAAAAAAAAAAAAAAGACGGTGATTCATTAATATGACTCATCAAATTAGTGAATTATTTTCTGTGGTGTTTTAAGAAACACAGTGCTTGAATATTAGAGATCAGTGTCATTACTTTAATGGAAAAACACTCATGCCAGAATTTCCCTAAAGCGAAATGAATCATTGGTTTTGCATTGATGACTTCAGTAACAATGTGCTGTCTTGTTTTCATCTACAGCTCAGTGAATCCCAGTTAGCAGCTTTCACTTCAGCTATTTGACTTCCACCTACTTAAACAGTGTGTCCATCATTCGCTAACAGCGTGACTACACCCAGACTGTGTCGGGGACTTTCATTTATTCATTTATCGATGATGAAACACATGCAGCACATTGCAGGTTTAGTTAGAAGTCCCCCTCCACTCTAAAATATGTTTTTCCTTCTTGTTCCTATAGCTGAATGTTTGAGCTTCACTGTGCAGAACGATGTATGCGCAGAGTTTGTTTTCACATTCATCTGCTGAAAGTGGAACGTTTCTCTGTGCTCATTGAAAATCCAATTTTAAGGGGTGAGTATATGAGCAGGATTTGGGTCATCGCAAATAGTAGAGTATTTTATGTACATCTTAAAATATGTCTGGAGGGGATCTTAAAGATAAATTTAGCCAACAGTTTCCTTTCCAGTTGCCTTTAAGAAAAATATACATAAGGACTTACTGTGATGTACTTTTGTATTTGTAAACCTTTTGTATTTGAGCTTAGTTTTTTTTAAAGCAACAATACACATTTGTCTGTAATTTGTTGCTTCTACATTTAAATGTGTAGTCACATTAAAAGCTGTAGAATATCTGAAAGCACACAGATGACTGCTGGACTGTTTTTGTTTTTAATCAGTGTGTTACAGTTGTGAAGGAGTTGTGTCTAGAGTTAGTGTTTCGAGCTAAACGCCGGTGCACAAATCGAGCGCACCCAGCGTGGAGGGGAAGCGGCGGGGTTTAGGACCCGGAGGGACGCGCGGTACAATAGAGCTGTTGTGCCGTGGTGGTGGACAGATTGCAGCCCAGGAGGTTCCCACTGTGGTGGGACACAAAAAAACATCAAATGAATGCGCAGATAGCGGGTCTGGCTCTGTGTTTATAGGTGTATGTTGAGGATTGAGTTGTATGGTTGGAATAAAGCGGACAGCACAGCGAGGACTGGAGGTAAGACGGGAGGAATGAGAACACAGTGGGGCTCAGTGTGCCAGGATTTGCCCTGGATGGTGTTTCCAGGCCACGGGGCCTGCTCCTTTTCTGGGACTCTTTCTGCCTCTTGACTACATTAGTGTTAGCGACCATTGAGTAAACGTTGCTGATAATTCACTGCTCCCAGCACTGGATAATTAACCCAGTTGAGCTACATAGATATTCGTCTTTAATGTCTCTAGGAAGTGACATCTTTGTACGACGGTGGCGCTCATGTTTGATTTCTCCACAGCCTGCAGCCCGCTAACAGGCCTGTGTGTGTATGTGTGTGTGTGGGTTTGGCGCCAAGGCTCTTTGGGCAGGGCACTTTGTGTAGTTGTTACAAGGGTTTGTTTTTCTAAAAGCCCCCCGACGTCCCTGTAGCTAAGCACAAAGTCATAGCTACCCACACATTAATACATACAGGACACAACGAGGAGGGAAATGTATAGATCATTGTTTAATTTCTCACCCAGTAAACTCATATCAGTGTGATGTCATATCCGTCCACTTTGTACTATATGTGGGGAGCTTCCTGATCTCAGACTGTGATGACAGTAACATTAAGAGTGTAAGGAAGGTTGTAGTAGAGTTATGACACATGTGTCTGTCTCATTATATTTAACACAGTTGTCTCATTCAGACCATAAAGTACTTGTTGGGTGTAGTAGATGATAAAACATCTTAAACTCAGTGCAAAATGCTGTGAAGTACGTTATGGAGACAGAAGTCAGTAAGGGCAGGAACTTTTTTATTTCATAAAAGACAACTTAATCTGTGTTTTGTGGCTTCACGCTGATTTAGAGCTGCAATGATTAGTTGAGTAATCGATTAGTCACCAACTTTTGAATTAATCACCGTCAACTGTTTTGATAATTGTTTAATCATTTTGAGTCATTTTTAAGAAGATAATTGCCAAATTCTCTGATTTCACTTTCTCAAATGTGATTTTTCTCTATGACAGTAAAGTGAATATCTTTGGGTTGTGGACTGTTGGTCGGGACAAAACAAGACATTTTAGGTTGTATCTTGGGCTTTGTGAAACAGTGATCGAATTTTCCACAGAGGAAATGATCAGCAGATTAATCAATAATGCAAATAATCGTTAGTTGCAGCTCTGCCCTGAGTACTCACCTCCTACATCATTGGCAGTTTAACTATGTTATCCCACCCTCAGATTATAGCCAGCCTATCATTTATCTGAATATTACTCATCTAATAAGCTTCATCCAGTTCTTCACCTCAGTTAACATTCTAACTTTATACTTAAGATGGCCCGAACTTCACGTTATTCATAATATCTTATAGCTGTTATAATATCTTTTTGTTTATGTGTGCTGCGTTCAGAGACGGGAACGCTGGTGTCAGTAGCAGCTGGCAGGCGTTTAGAGTGCAGCTACAACAACAGGCTCTGCTGTGGAGGTGGACACACTGTTTACTATGCTGTGTTTGTGTTTTTGGATTTCACTCTTTGAAACAGCACCAAGTTTTAAGTCAATAAAGATCTCGGAACAACTGATAAAGTTATGACATAATAATTTCACCACTGATTTATACCCCAAGGATTTTTTATTTTCTTGTTTTCAGCCAGATTCAATTTTGATCCTTTTCGGGTATCGCTCGTCTCTTGTGATTTTACAGACTCTACAGGTCTAGTTTGGACTTTGTAACTAGTTTAAAAGTATCTATGCACTTTCCTCAGCAGTTGGCATCAGTGTATTTGACTTATACTTCAGTATAGAGTGGAGTGAGTTTCATGCTCCCCCCACCCCTCCTGTCCTCATGGGGAATGTGAGGCATGTCCTGTCTGTTGAAACAGCGTACTGTATGTGGGGGCGACTCCGGGTTTGAGTCCCTCACTTTTTTGAGACCTTAATGAATCGTCCCAGCGGTTCAGTAGGTTAAAGGCAGATACTGTGAACCTGCGGTGTCTGTGTGCTCCATGTCACCCTCGCTATAAACTGCCAATATACTTTTTTTTTAAAAAGAAAGGAAAAGCTAACAAGAATCAGAGAAATGCAACTTGTGACACAGTGATCTTTTGCATCTTTTAAATCTTTTTACACCTTTTGCTTATTGCACTGACATATTTCTTAACACTGTATTTTTTTATTTGCAGGTATGAAATTAAGTGTTTAAGGGTTTATCAGAGGAATCCACTAGCATGCTTTTCAATTTGAAATTTATGGTGAGTAGCTATCTCCTGTATACACATGCTGTTGGTTTTCACCTCAGCTGGTTGTCGCTTGAACTTTATAATAATTTAAACACTCACTTCTATTTCTAAACAATCATTAATTCCTTTTTTTCTGATGTGTTTTAATGCCGCTCTTCTTGTCTTCTGCAGGATGTTACAGGATGAAACGTCTCAGGTCCTCAAGCAGCAGCGACAGTTCTGACAATGAGAGTGAGTCGCCTGCTATGACCTAACACAGACTCTGTTTTTTTTATATATATATATTCTGTCGCTTTTTTAATTCACACCCTCTGTCTTAATTTAGGTCCCTCAACCTCCTTCTGCTCCTCCAACAAATATGGCAGTAAATCTGGAACCCCCGCCTCCGACCCGAAGAAACCGGCTGAAGTAAGTTAACCTCCACATCAGGCGCTGCGCTGCTAAACATCAGGACCGGTGTCTGACTATCTGTGTGCCTCGTCTCCTCCCGCAGGTGTTCAGAAAAGACCTGATCAGTGCCATGAAGCTGCCGGACTCCCACCACGTCTCCCCAGAGGACTACTACCTGCTGGCGGACACCTGGAAGCAGGAGTGGGAGAAGGGAGTCCAGGTGCCAGCGAGTCCAGACACCATCCCACAGCCGTCAGTCAGGTAACGCTGCTCGAAAAGCTCCGACTCTGTTATCAGATATATTATAACTTCATACAGCCTCCAATGAGCTCTGCAGCACTGACAGATTTTGATCTTGTGTGTTCAGAATTATTGCGGAGAAGTCCAAGGAAGTGCTTTACTCCCACCAGAGGAAGTACGTCCAGTGCTCGAGCCAGGAGTCAATGGAACCAGGTTACGTCAACATCAAAGAGCTGGCGGAGGCCATGTGTCGCTACGATCTGGACGACATGGATCTCTACTGGCTGCGCACGCTGAACAGAGAGCTAGACTGCATGGGTGAGGAGCAGGATTGCAAAGGGATAATCCACCATAAAATTCCCATTGTGCACATCTTGTGGTCGATATCTGCAACTGCGGACATCTGTCTCCCTAAACTGGAAATAAGAGCATTAAGATTTTGACTGATGTGGTCCTGATAGTCCGCCAGGGTTTCTCTTACCATCTGGGGTTTTGTCACTGTCTGTCTTTCAGGGGAGGAGCCCATAGACGAGCTGACAATGGAGCGCGCCATGGAGGCCCTGGAGAGTCAGTGCCATGACAACATGAAGCACGCCATCGAGACGGTGGAAGGCCTGGGGATCGAGTACGATGAGGACGTCATCTGCGATGTGTGCCGCTCGCCCGACAGCGAGGAAGGGAACGACATGGTGTTCTGTGACAAGTGCAACATCTGTGTGCACCAGGTAGAGATGAGCACACCTCAAACATTTAGTTATGTAACTGAAAATGTATCGAGCTATCTCTAAACCTCTAGACATGGCCACCGTTATTTGTAGACAAGTGTTTTTTCTGTTTCATTATTTGATCTAAAGATACATTTTTGACTATTTGACTTAATTTCTAATCAGAATTTCTTGTCTCCTGTATGTTAATAATAAATGTGCCAGTTACACATTGACTTACTTTAAGTAGCTCATTAATCACTGAACGTCTCAACCCGCCTCTCTCCCAACAGGCCTGCTACGGCATAGTCAAAGTGCCTGTTGGAAACTGGCTGTGCAGGACGTGCGTCCTCAGCATCGACCCGCAGTGCCTTCTGTGTCCCCTGAAGGGCGGCGCCATGAAGGCCACACGGGCAGGCACCAAGTGGGCACATGTAAGCTGCGCCCTGTGGATACCGGAGGTAAATTATCAAACACTTAACATCTTCTGTTTGCTCTCTATATCAATGCACAGTGAACGTTGAATAACGTCTCATCGTGTAAATGTCACTCCTCTGTAGGTGAGCATCGCTTGTCCCGAGAGGATGGAGCCCATCACCAAAGTCTCCCATATCCCACCCAGCCGCTGGTCTCTCATCTGCAGTCTGTGTAAAGTGAAGACAGGCGCATGTATCCAGGTGAGTGAGGATCTTAGTTATAAAAAACCTGACCTGAGGTTATCTTTATTGAATTAAAGGGATACCCCACCCTAAATCCACCCTGCGAGTATCAAAATCTCACATTCAGGAAAGTTGAAAAGTGATTTAAAAAAAAAAAAAAAAGTGTGGAAGTTTGTGGCTTGTTCCTTTCAGGAGGCAGTAGGCAGATTTGATTCATAGTGGATACAACAAAGTTCAGTATTGACCAGTTTTCTGGTTGTATGTTATTTCTTCTCAAATCACTTGTGCACACTGATATTTGTTCATGCATCTTTCCATTTTCTGTACCTGCTTATCCTGTCAGGTTTTCAGAGGGCATTTGTTGTTAAATGCTACAAAAGGTGTTCAAATGTACTATCCATACAGTGATATATATATTAGATATAAGATAGTAGAAGATTTAGCTTATGGACAGAAAACCCCAGCCGTGCAGTTAGAGGACACTGTTTGAAATCAACCCTCAAAATATAAAAGTGAAGGGGACAAAAATATAACTTTGGAAAATTAAAGTTTCCACAGTGAAATCACACCCATGGTTAGACTAGCATAGAGGCTGGAAATAAGGGGAGTCTTGTTGTCAGCTTGAGGTTGCCAGGCAACCAGAGGACACATTCAGTGCATCCAGCCAAGATACAGTCCAGCACAGTCCACCCCCTGTGAAATCACAAGTTGCCTTTTTACACTGATTTTTTTTTTTTTAACGGTCTAAACTAATGAGATATAAGGTGTTAATTAGTGAGCTTTGGTGCTGGCTGGCTAGTTGTTTTATCTCACAGATATGAGACTGGTATTAATCTTTTCATCGAACTCTTGGAAGAAAAGCTAATACACATATTTCCCAAAATGTCAAACTATTCCTTTACAATGTTATGCAAATGTAGCTGAGTAACAAATGGCCTCCAAAGTGCCTCCATTTTCCTTTTTTTACTTAACAGCACTAATGAGATGCTATTTGTAGGCCACAGCACAACTTTCCACACAATAATCCAATTATGAAACAAATCATGTAAACTCAGGTTAGTGGGGAAATTGGGTTTCTACAAAATATGTAAAAGCTTAAATCCTACTCTTACCATAATCCTGTTATTCTCAGTAATTGGGTTACAGAGTCCATGTAAATAATGTACCTGTTTCTGTCTCTGCCCACAGTGCTCCGTAAAGAACTGCACCACTCCCTTCCATGTGACATGTGCCTTTGAGCACAGCTTGGAGATGAAGACCATCCTGGATGAAGGGGATGAAGTCAAGTTCAAGTCTTACTGCCTGAAACACAGCAAGTCCAAATCTGGTGAAGCTGGCCTGAGCCCAGCTCGCTCTAAACCGTCCGGTGAGTCGGTGAAGGTGGGCCAGCGGGCGCAGAGACTACAGGAGCTGGAGGAGGAGTTCTTTACTCTAATCCAGCTGGGAGAACTGGCCCGGGCCCTCGGACTCTCTGAGCACCTGGCAGACTTCATCTATCAGTACTGGAAGCTGAAGAGGAAAGCTAACTTTAACAAAGCTCTGCTGCCTCCTAAAGAGGAGGAGGAGAATCTGGTGCTGCAGCCTCAGGAGGACACCATCCACACACGCATGCGGATGTTCATGCACCTGCGACAGGATTTAGAGAGGGTAGGTGCTTCTTTTTTCTTTTTTTTTTACACTGCAGTGTGTGAGTCTTTACTGCTGAGTCTTGTTTTTTTTCTATTTACAGAGCAAGTGCAGAGCATTTTGCAGAATTTCATAGTTTCACCGTGTTTGATAACTTAATTTTATTCATGATATGATGATGATTGCTTAGTGGGCATTCTTTACGCCAGAGATTCTGTGTGTTAGAATTCACAATTGGGCCTGTAAACTCAAATTAGTGAGATAACTGTGGTGCTTCTGCTCCTCGATTCACATTCTAGTTTGAGTTTAGCACGTTATTATTATATTTCAAACATATGTAATGTGTTTTCATTAATAATTCTCAGAAATCTCCTGTGAACCGCTGTGCACATAAATCCAACCCAGGCATTTTTTATTTGGGTCTGTTGGGCCGAGACCCAGGGGTGTGTGTATGTGTGTGTGTGTGTTAGTGTTAGAGATGCACCGATACTGATATTGGATATCGGTTTGATACTGACTCAAATAGCTGGATCAGGTACTCTGCATCGGCTGATACCTAAAGCCTAGGTATCGGTATCAGGACTGAAAAAGTTGGATCGGTGCATCCCTAGTGAGTGAGTGTGTGTGTGTGTGTGTGTGTTACTGTTTTACAACATGGAATCACTGTAAATCAAATCTCTACAAATCAATCCACACACATCAGCAGAAAAACTCTGCAGGGGCTGGAAGGTTTGTGAAGGTAGACCGTAAAGTGGACGGTAGAAACTAGAAATATGCTGAAGGGAAACCTGCTGCAGTCTGTAAGAGAACTACTACACAGGAAAAGATTTACATTTACTTTCCAGCAAGACAAACGACCCCATAAAGACATAAAGCCGAAGCAAGGCGGGAACAGCTTCAAAACGACACTGTTAATGTCCTCAAGTGGCCGAGTCAGAGTCCAGATCTCAAACCAGTCCAGGATTTATGGAAGAAAAACTGAAGAAGTCTCAAAAATGTATACTGTCAGAACAGCTCAGAAACAAAGAAAACGCAAAATGATGAATCAGTATCACTATCATTTTTGTTAATATCATTTTTAAATTGACACCATTTTTTTCATTCTGCAGGTGAGGAACTTGTGCTACATGGTGAGTCGGCGGGAGAAGCTGAAGCTGTTGCAGAGTAAAGCTCAGGAGCAGATGTTCAACTTGCACGTGAAGCTCTTAAACCAGGAACTCTCCGCTGGTGAGACCATCTGTTGTGTTTCAGCTTGCCGGTCACTTTGTTACCACAAGCACACATTTCACTATTATAACAGATGATTCTGATGACATTCTGGCTTTTTTTAGTAATGTTAGTAACATGTTTGTGTTTCTTTGTGGGAAGGTCTTCCTGCTTCATTTCCTGTGGAGGGTATGCTGTTTCGTCCTCCTCCGAGGATAACTCTCAAGCTGAAAATGCCCAAAGCCTCCAGTCTTGGAAATGGGAATCCCAGTTCCAAATCTGGTAATGGGCCGCTCTGCCCGGACAACAGTGGGAACGTTACTGACCATGCTGGTGAAGGGTTAGGTCAGGGGAAGCCTCAGCTGCACAGTCGTAGCCGGAGAGAGGAGCGCCCCAACGGCCGGCTGTCTGCCTCAAGCCACTCCAGCAGCTCGGCGTTACTGGTTAAACCCACCGGGAAACCGTTAGCCCTGCACGCCGCGCTCCACGGGCACTCGTCCAACAGCAATGGCAAACTTGACCAAGAGCGAGCCAAATCTAACGGTCTCTTAGAGAAGTTTGTGGCTCAGAAGGATAGTTCTTGCCAGACGCCCAGCAACCAGGACGCTTCAAACGAGGCTTTGGACAAGAGCAGCTTTCGCAAGTCTGCCATGGAGCACTTTGGCAGATCCTTCAAAGAGGCGACTATTAACTTAGTACGGACCACAGAGGACCTGCGGGCCTCAGACAAACTGTCCCGTAAGGGCTCAGCCAAGGAGAGACTATGGGTAAAGCCCGTATCTGAACACAAAGCAAAAAGCACGCGCTCGTACCAGGACAGTGACGGATACTGTCCTGACTTGGAGCTCAGTGACTCAGAGCCAGAGGCCAAAGGGAGGCACCGGCGGCAGGTCGGGCTGCCACAGCCAGACGCTCCGAGGCGGGACTGTCAGAAAGGGATCAGTAGAGGGAAGCAGTCGCTGGGCTCCAGACACCCTATGCAGAGGTGACAGCTGTTTGTCGACTCCACCCACTGCCGCTGTTCTCTGCGCACTCTCTGGCAGTCTTCCTAAGTGCCAGGCCGTCTCTCTGAACACGTCTCCATCAGGGACCAGATCAAGCCACAGTGCCAACGGCTGTACACATGAAGCAGAAGTTACAGGAGGAGAAGATGCATGAAGGATATTGTCGTCAAGTAGCGTGTCAGTGTTAGTTTGAGAGGAACAAATATGTCAGTCTTCTGAGATTATCATTCCTGCCTTTCATTTGTGGCTAGCGTTACATTTGTACTCTGCACAACTTTGTATTAAACAGCCCTGTTCCCCTACAAACAGGTTTAATTTGCCTTTTGACTAAAACATTTGTACGTACGATGTTGAAATTGGCGTGTAAATAACATGTAACTGAATCACAAATGTTCCACTCTATCGATGCTTCAACATCACTGCGGCCACAAATTAAACTGACATGCCAGATGGAAGCGAATCCTAGCATCTCCTGCACCTGTTTGTTGCACACTGTCTGTTACAGTTAACCAGTTTACCCACAGCTGATAACCCGGCTCGATGAACCTTTTTATATTTGTAATACAGTAGTGGAGTCTTTTTTTTTTTTTTTTTTTTTTTTAAACATGCCTTTTGTGTGTAGGAATGCAGTTTTCTCAATATTAGTACCATAAGGTTTGCAGGTATGTGGTGTCCTGGTTAGATTTAAGGATCATGTGAAGATTCAAGAATAGGAAGAAATATGTTTTAAGAAATTATAACATTCCCCGACGTATCCTTCAGTAACTGGATGCATAAAGGCAAAGACTCAGATTGTCACATGATCAGCCTTCATTTTCACAGACTATTATTTGAAAATGAACTTTCATATTTGCAGTCTTTGCTGTTAATTGTTTCCCTGATTTGATAATAAACAACCTGGCACGGCTGGGTCACTAGGGCTGGATATTGTTATAATTTTTTTGATACAGATGCCAATTCAATTACTTTGCCAAGTAAGAAATCCATTTTTATTTCATTAAACCAAAAAGGCCGAACTTCTCAAATGCAAGTCTTTAATTGTGTCTTAATACAAACAGCTCTACAAGAATTTTGCCTAAACAGAATATATCATGAAATTAACAAAATTGTGATTTGAAGTCATCTGACCAGCGTTTGGTGTGAGTTTTCACTGATTTGTCATCCACATTTCAGTTGGTTGGTGCTTAAAGAGTATAGTACTGTTGTAGTTTCATAAATAGTGGAAATATTCACATAGAATTACTTTAGAGCATCTTCCAGTGCACACTTAATAGACATTAAACCCTGAACACAGACCCTCAACCTCAGCTGACCACTCAGAACAAGACAAATGAGGTCAGAGAAGGCAGACGATATCCAATCTGTTGCCTCGCTAGTCTAGACTGGTGAAAGCAGACAGAGGTGGCACCACTACAAGCCTCTAAAAAGCAGCACTACATACATTTTTATGAGCCAGAAATGTCACGCCAAAGTCAAACGTGGCTGTCACGCCTGACCTACATCACTGTAACCATTTTACAAATGCACGCTCTACGTTACAAATGCTGCGATGGAGGGTTTGTGGTTACTGAGTGGTCACTCTGCTAAGAACTGGTCAGGGGAATCACTAAGTAGAGCATTGCAGTCAACTGTGCACCCCCAACCCCCACCCCGTGCAGCATGAATGAACACTGTCTGAATGCATTTTTGTTCTGTTTGGACTTTTCAGCTTTTATTTATGTTGCGTGATTGGCCAACGACAGCCAACGACAAACACTGTTCTGGACTGAAGTTGGTTGTAAATGGCTAAAACAGGTGCACACACTGAATCATGTTTTACAGTGAAATGATAAGGACCCAGATATGCATTTCCACATACAGTATGTTTCTCCTTTGGAAAGTACGTTTTAAAAATAAACTTTTAAAATTAAAATTGTGCTCTTTGTGTGGATAGATGATGGGCGGTTTCAGGGAAGACCTTGGCATATAAAACTCTATTTAAAGCTGTAAATAGCAATAAGGTCTTAGTCAAAATTTTGCAGTGCCAAATATTTTGTGTTATTGTTTGCAGGAAGGTAGTATTAGTAGGAGGGAAGACATAAAGAATGAATGAAAACTGGCAAAAACAGTAACCTACTTAAAACAATGCCAACCATTTCATTCTTTGTATCAATTATTTGGATGGAAAGCTAGATGGCAGCATTGCTACACTCTAATCTACTAGAACCATTACTGTACACAGCTTGTTTTAAGTCAGCGAGGCTGTTTTCAGTATATGTGCGCAGGCCTGTCTCGCAGCAGACATGTTGCCCTTGTACAGCAGGGAAAGCACAGACGCAACTAATAACATTAATTAATAATGGCTGTACTCAATGTCTGTGTGTAAACGTGGCAGCATGAAGAATACCAAGAGCCTGTAAGCAGCATACCTAAATGGAATGCAGCCATCATTAATTTTACATGGTTTAACCGCTACGATATGTGAAAAAGGCCTTTACAGTGAGACGTACAGAAGAGAAAGCTGTTGTGGTTCAATCTTAAGTCAGCAAGGCACTGAAGCAGTTTGTCTAGTTTGCTTCACTATGCTGGTTAGTGCTGTTTCAGAGTTTATTGACCTGCTGAAGAAGCTGAGAAAGACCTGACCAACCAAATTATCACAAGCAAACAGACGACTTAATCAATGTTCTCTCTGGAAGCCCATTTTAGTGCAAAGGTCAACTCTCGCCTCAATTTAAACTTTGAGGTACATTTCAAGGCATTTTAAGAATCACTGTGTAATGTGTGGCAGCAATTTTGAGCAGTCGAAAAACACATGAACATCTGAAAGATAGTTGGTATATAGGATGAAAAGGGTGATAATGCCTGTACACATCTCACTCACATTTTACAGAATGGACTACCACCTTTTTTCTCAGACAGACTTCATGATGTAGGTCAGCAGTTCCTAATCTTTTGGCTTGTGGCCTTTCAAAGCAAAGCAACGTGTTATTAAGACCTCTTGTCACAGGTTACATATGTCCCGAGTCACGAGCTGTTCAGTTCAATAAGCAATGTTTCCTTTTCAGATTGTTTAATTTGAATTTTAGAGACCTCCAATGTTTCACAATGGATGAGAAGGTAGCCTGTGGAGTTTTTCACCACTAGCAGCACTACAGAGTAATATTTTCATGAGTGTATCCTCCTTTTGTTTTTATTATTCACAAGTAGTAGGACACATGCGTGTGAGCACACTGTTGACAAAGTACACATTCCTGCTGCCAGTTTCACCACAGTGGTGGTAAGAAACGCAAAAAAAAACTTAGCAATGTGCCTACAAAGGCAAGGAAGAAGGAGACTGTAAGCTAGCTAACATGGATGTAAACATTTGGTGTTTTAATACACTAAATGTAAACATAACTCCACAGGGCAGCTTTAATTATCTGGTGACCCCTGGAAGGGTCCCAAACCCCAGGTTGGGAACCACAGACCTTTTTCAAAAAAAGAAAAAAAAAAGAAAATTTAAAATCAAATCAATCAATACTGGACCAATACTTTATGTATATATATATATATATATATATATATATATATATATATATATATAGTATGTTGTACTTTTGGCCACACCCCATCAGTGACGTAAACCAGGTGTGGGAAAACACCTGCTGGGACACGTACAGGTGTGGGCAGAGCTACAGTGTGTCTGGGAGTTTAAGGAGTTTCCAGCCAGACATCAGCATCACTGTTGTGTCCTGTCTGGTTCAACACGGAACTCTCATCTCAACATTTCAGCGGGCTCTTTAAGAAGAGAGCCTCTCTACATCTGCTGATCTGTCAGCAGGCGCGGTGCCGCCGCCCGTCCTCCCCGCACATCCCGCATCACCGCAGGGCACAGAGGGGACCCACTTTGTGTTCATGCACATGAGCAGCCAGCAGATCGCACGTGGATAATCGATCAGTTCATCGCTATGGCTGATCAATAATTGAACTCAAAATGCGCCGGGCCCACCGTCTTCGCCATCCCGGGCTATGCAGGTGTAAAAGGTAACTAGACGGAGCTGCTGGGGAGCGACACGGCCACGCTTTATCTCCTGGACCTCATCATGCATGTTTTATGTACAGCCATGACATTTTTTAAAGCGTTGGGATGGACGACTTCTGCTGGCACACGTCTTTAATTGTAGTCATCATCGTGTTTGTCCTGTGTGGTGGTTTGTCTGGTTCAGCTGGTTTGGCGACTGGAGGAAGCTGCAGCAGCAGTTTGATCAAGTAAGTGTGATATTAACTGGACACATGACTGAGTGTGATAGTGAACACGATGCACAAGTTTCTCTACATGCACATCCATTTGAATTACCCCTCCATACAAACAAGACTGCCCTCATGTAGTTTCAGTTGAACACAATAGCAGCTTCCGGGTCTGGAAACATAATGTAGAGATCTCACTTCTACAAGCGCTCTATAGGCTACCATTAAATGCAGTGCTGGAAAGTAACGGAGTACATTTACTCAAGTACTGTACTTAAGTACAATTTTGAGGTACTTGTACTTTACTTGAGTATTTCCATTTGATGCTACTTTATACTTCCACACCACTGCATTTCAGAGGAAAATATTGTATTTTCTACATTTACATTACATTTATTACATTATTTACATTACATTTACACTACATTTATTTGACAGCTTTAGTTACTTTTCAGATGAAGATTTGACACGAATGATAATATAACAAGCTTTTAAAATAAAACACATTGTTAAAGATGAAACCAGTGTTTTCCAACCTTTTTGGCTTTTGACGTCTTACTAAAAGCAGTGTGTAGTCGGGGTCACATTTCAGATGTCTATGAGTTGTTAACAGCTCCACCAGAGTGATTTTTCCCTCTAAACATCTCACATGGTTTCATTTCAAAAACTGTTCAAATGATCCAAAGTTTCACCAAAAATCAAAGATTAGTGAAAAAGTCCAAAAACTGAAAACAGATTTGTGTATCAGAACTTTGTTTTTTCTTCTTTTCTCTCCCATTAATCATCTCACAACCCCTCAGATTTATCTGGTGACCCTTTGGAGGGGCCCGACCCCTAGGTTGGGAACCACTGGACTAAAATAGCTAAATGTATATAAAGTAGTGTAAACTAGCTCCACCTCCAGCAGCAACAACAGTAGCATGCTGCTCTAACACTGATGCTTCACTATTAATAATCTAATGATGTCATATATAATAATATCAGTCAGAGAGACCAAACCACTACTTTTACTGCAATACTTTAATTACATCAAACTGATAATACTTATGTACTTTTATTTAAATAAGGGATCTGAGTACTTCTTCCACCACTGATTAAATGTGTGTTCACTGACGGGCTGCAGACGCCGGAGCTCAGAATGTCCTCGGTTGTGGTGTCCGGAGTGAGAGAGCTGAGACTGGGAGAGCTGCCCATGGACAGCTGGATGACTCACCTGCCGTGTGCTCTGTGGGACATCCCTCTGTACCACCTGGCCATCCCAGGTAGGCTGACGTTAGCTGTTGGTAGTTGCATTATGTCTAGACCATCCTAGATGTTAATGCATATAATAATAATTAGATGTCTTACGATGATTGTATTGATCTTCTCTCCACTCAGGCAGCCACAATGCGATTACTTACTGTCTGGATATGAATGACAGATCCCCTGTTGACCTCACCCAGCCAGACATGCTTCAAAAGCTGGATAAATACATGAAGCCCCTTATTCGCCCCTTTGTGTACAAATGGGCGAAAACCCAGGTAATAAATCACAAAAAAAGCCATACAAGTTACTCTTTGTTAATAAAAATGGATTCAATAATATGTTAAGCTGTGTCTTGTAATGTATTCTGCATTCTGTGTCTCATAGGACTACTCTATAAAGCAGCAGCTGGACTGTGGGGTCAGATACTGTGACCTGAGAATTGCACACAGACCCAACGACAGCTCCACAGATCTGTACTTCTACCACGGTGTTTACACCACAGTCACTGTGGAGGTGAAGTAATGGCACACAGACACAAATGTCCACAAGATGTTTCCACACTGAGAGTTATGCTCCTGTAAAGGCCCGCCTGCACTCAGAACAATAACCAGAAAGATAAACTTAAAGAACAACAACACACTCATTCTCCAGTGAGATATTAAATCCTCCTGTCTCTGCTCTTTATTGTGCTCAAAAAATCAACATTATGGTTGCAATTGTGGATGTTTATATTTTATTGTAGTGGGAATGCGGCCATTTTATTTAGAATCCTTTTCTTCAGCCCTTTTCTTAAACACACCTTAACACATCAATTCTTTGGCAAGTATGAAAGAGTATTAGATGCTCTAGAAAATTATCCGCTTAGGAATTCATCAGATTTCTGTAAATCTTTCACCACGCTTGATGCTTTTCACCTAAGCGACGTTATCTGTGATGCTACAAAGAAATAATGCAGAAAATATAAAGCATTTTTAAGACACTTCTGTAGTACTCAACATATCTGCAAGAAGAATAAGAATGCTCTTCACTCACCTCTACTCTCCAGCAGAGCTGCCAGGTGGTGAGTGGGAAAAAAAACTTCTTTATCCAGAGCAGATCTGGCAGATCGAACACACTTGACACGCTCCATTAGTAAACCCATGTATGAAAGCCAAAAATCACGTCCTACCGCCTAATGGATCCTGGCATTATATGTCACCAGTTATCATTTGTGCAAAGGTGTAAATTTTTTACTAGATGGCGTCCTGCTGTAAACTGAATGGCATCTTGTGTTTTCCTTTTATAGACTGTTCTTATTGAGATAAGAGAGTGGCTGGACGCTCATCCCAGAGAAGTGGTCATCCTCTCCTTCAGCCACTTCCTCGGCCTGAGCCAGGAGCTCCACATGAGGCTGCTCAGAACCATACGCAACATATTCACCTCCAAGCTCTGTCCCAAAATGGTATGGCTTCTCTTGGCGATGTTCTATATTTTTCATATTGTCAATAAATCTCATGAAAAGACTCAAATAAACAATAAATTTATCCTAATAAGTATTGTATGTATAGCCAAAGACTGATATATCCTGTTCCACTGTGCCATAGAGCTCCATTGTTGTCCAACAAATTAAACACACTGTAAATTGTAGTTTATTTTAGCTAATCTATCAAATGTGTATTAATCCGCAGCTGAAAATAGTCTCCAACAAATGCACTATTTACTTCTGTTTGAGTAATATTTGCCAAAAACTACAATGCCCAGCTGAAACTACTATGATAATGACCCATTTTTAAAGATTTACATCACAAGATTTCATCCTACTTCAATAGGAACAAACAGTCTGGGAAAGTCTGATAGCATTGAGAGACAGAGACGGTTTACGTCTTTTCAAGGGGTTTTTTGACAGTAAGAATAACACAAGCCTCGTCCTTTAAATTATAATTAAAAAATCATCAAAAAATGCAATTCAGCCCATTATTCTTTTGATTTCAGGAAGTGTTAAGTCTTCGAAACCTCTGGGCTTTAGGCTACCAAGTGATTGTGTCCTATGAACACAACATTGTCAGCTATCACAGTGACCTGTGGCCACATATTCCTTACTGGTGGGCCAACAAATGCAAAGCTGAGGCTCTTATTGAGGAGTTTGAACACAGGAAACAACGCGGCAGACCAGGTAATGTACCGATGATACAGGCTAGGGACATAAGTTATTATTACTTTATTACTTACTACTGTCACATGTACAATCCCATGTGTGTATTTTGTGTTTCAGGAGGTTTCTTCGTCACAGGAATTAATCTGACAGAGGACCTGAAATACATCTGCACACACCCGACAGAGTCCCTGAAAGACTTGGTGATGTCCACGTACCCGACGCTGCTCAGCTGGGTGAAGGAGCAGACTCCCGGCTCCAAAGTGGACTCTCTCAATATTATTGCTGGGGACTTTATCACAGAGAGCCAGTTTGTACCAGCTGTTGTTACATTGAATGAGAAACTACTGAAATGGTCCTCATGACTTTTACCGATATGCATTATTCTACAAAAAAAAAATGTGAATCACAGCATGAAATACACATGAGCTTGTTTTGTTGAGAAAAATACTCAAGTACTTGAATTATTCATTTAAATATAAATGCACTTATTGGAGGCAGTGAATTGTATATTTCAGTCTTAAAGCTGCTTGGAAACAGACTTTTGGTATATTGAGCTGCACTTGTTTGTTTACATTCAGTTCACTATTTATGCAATGTACTGTATCAGTTGTCACACATCAGCAAGGTGGCCAGCTTAATGTTACGGTGACCGAAGCAATAATGATACAACTAATGTCACCTTAATGTATGCATTTTAGATGAGTAAGCACAAACAATGTATTCACTGACCACATATGACTTATTGTAGGGCACATGTTTTATAAATACGACATGTGGGCAGCAAGTTTAAGAAGTAGCTAAACTGTAAGACGTGTATTTACCCATAGAGAATGTAGAGAAGAAACTTATGCAAAATGCATGGAGAAAAAAAAGTTATTTGCATGAACCCAACCTTGACTGTTCTATTAAGAATTGACTTTATTCAGCAGGTTAGGCCTTGATTTTAAAATAATGCTGCACCACTGTGCCTGTGAAGATACGCTTTTCCAATAAACATGAGCATTTTGAAGAAAATAATCTCACTTTATTCACGGACCATTCAGAAGTACAAATACAATTAAAAATGTTTCCACTTTATGAGCAAAAAATGTTTTACTCACTTAAAAGAAGTGACCATGTCCTTGGTATTTTCAGCCACAGAGAATGTCAAACTACTGTATGGTGTCCCTAAAGGGCCACAGTAGGAAAAAAGCTTGTTCCCCTACATTCCTTTACAATGCTTGCAATTCCCTCATGATAGAACATCACAATTTGTGTTACCTTGCAAAAACTTAATTCTACAATTATTAATTAGCACAGGATGTAATTGACTTTTTTAAACCTTTTAAACGTAAGCTATTAGTTTACTCTAATTCAAATATGTTAAGGCAATTCATTGCTTAAATAGTAGGCTGCTCACTTCAAAGGTTCTGTTAAAGTCACCATAACAGTCAACATGATGACAAACAGGGAAATAAGAGAGTAACATTAGAGCCACAAAACAGACTTGTTCCTCTTGTCACTTTTTGTAAAATGTGAAAATGACCTTTAAAAAGGCCTTTGTTCAGATAGTGTACATATGTTTCTACTGTTAGTTTGGGGTTTAAAGCCTCATACAGGGTAAAGAGGATTCATGAATTGTGCATTTACATTTTGTCCATGCTTGTAGGGAAGATAAAAAATTCCCTACCCGCCAGTTCAAAGCAGATTCAGGATTTTAAAACGTTTTCTACAACATTCAAGAGCCAGAACTGTAATCATGACACCAACTAGTGTACTTGAGTTTGTGCTATGAATGTTTTGGGTTTTGTATTGTTTTATTTGTCTGTTTGTATTTTTGCTGTCATGGATGGTTGTTGTTCTTGTTTTATTATTATATACACTGATTTTAAACTATAATGTAATTTTAATGATAGCTTGAACCATCAATACCCATCAAGGGACTGATGTTGGAAATTAGCTTCGGCTATTTACACATGTACAGTATATCAGACTCTGGTCCTGAAACTGTCACTGTTCTCTGTACTTGTCTCTTAGAAATAAACTAATAAACTAAAAACTAAAGAGAGCATGCTTCTTACATAATCATTTTTTTCTGTGATTAATCAGAATAATTAACTTAATTGTTGCATTTAAAGACAGTTAATGAATGAATTACATTTAAATTATGGAATTACAATCTTAAAAAGTTAAAATGGTATTGTTGAAAACATTGATTAAATGAAATGAATGATTTAATTATTCTGCCATTAGATTAGTGTGTATTATGTATATATTCTTAAATGTACAGTTTCTGTTTCACCTACAGGTCAATTGAAAGATCCTCTCTATAATAAACAGAGTAACAAGAGCTCCCATTGGCCAGCACTTGTGTCCAGTGTTGTGGGCAAAGGCAAAAAGAAGTGTCTTATGAAGGTGGCCATTATGTTCTAAATGTATCAACTGCAGTAATCAATAATAAATAACCACAGAAAAGTCTATAATCATACCAGCAGCTCTGTCCAGCCTTAATTAGTTGAAGAAAAGAATGTCGGGATTTTTATTTATACTGTCCTCATTTAATCAGGGACTTTGCTTTGGTCTGCTTCCTTGTTTTGTTGTTTTCCTACTTCCTGTTGGTTGCTGCCTTCTATGTGAGATGGCTTATTGATATGTTGATGAGTTACATCTAGGAAGGGTTGTCTGCTTATGTAATGGAAAGATATGTAAATAAACTTGACATGAACATTTTGTCCTGACTCATTTTGTTCTTTTAAAACACAGTAGTAATATTTCTCTTTTTTAAACTCAGAAATTGATGATCCAATAAAAAAAATATAGATTTAGTAGTTATGAGGTAGATTTAAAAACAAACCAGACCATTCATGACAAATAAGCCTCAAAAACTTTAAATGTTTTGCAAGTAAAAAGAAAATGGAAGCACCATTATCACTGATAACAAGTTCCTCAGCACATGATGAAACATTAGTTGATACAAAGATTTTATAAATGAAATAAAATCACATGACGATAACAGTAGAAAATAAGCCAGTACATAACTGAGGGAACAATAAACCCTTCTGACCTCTCAATCTCATTTCTAAAATATAAGTTTTTAAATTATTTCTGTGAAGAGCATACATCATTTACATAATTACATTGCAAGTTGATGAAATAATTCATCTTAGCTCAATGTTTTTATATGCAATTCTATAAAATGTTGGAGTTTTCTGCAGGAATTTATTTATTTATTTTAATGATTTCACGAACATTTCAGCACCAACATATAGGCATTGCATCTCTTTTGCATCAAACATACAAGAAATAATCCAAGCAGCAGTAACCTATCATAAATATAACGTAAAAAGATAACAAACAATAAAAGCAAAATAGAGTAAAAAATGAATACATAAAACACACACAAAAAAATTAAATAAATAAAAATAATGCAGGTTGCAGAATGTATTGAAGATGGTCATGTCTAGACAGTTACCCTAGATTTGCGAGATATCTCGCGAGATATGTACGCGTTGTTTCTTCATTTTGCGCGTTGTACAAAATAATGATGTTTCATGATGTGACAGCGCTGTGGTTAAGGTCTGGTTATGTTTAGGCACAAAAAACCCCACTTGGTTAGGGTTAGGGAAAGACCATGGTTTGGGTTAAAACGACCACTCTCGCGAGATCTTTCTCACCTTCTTGTTTGACACTTGCTTGCCCCGCCTCCTCCGACACGTCACAGCAACGAAGCACCGGGCTGTTGTGAAAAAGCAGTTTGTCTTCTTTGAGGAGAAATGTGTCAAGTGTGAATGAAGTGTGACATCACTTGCGTTGGCATTTTTCAGACATAGGACACTGTTGCCTTTTACGTCACAGGGCGTGAACGCGAACTTATAAGTCCTTAAAAATGCAGTTGTTGTTATTAGGACGGAGCCAACAACGCAGATGAATCAGGAAACACAAAGTTTAGTCTCCCCCCTCCTCCTTTGTTCAATTTGTGGTCGATCATTTAAAGGAATTGGATAAAGGAAGTGGTATTGATCATATGATGACTTGCGCGAACAGGATTCTCAGATCCATAAGTTCAGTTTTCAGTGAGTCTCCTGAAGGTCTGTGACTGACTTGTCCGACATGGATTACAGCTGCCAGGACTGGATGTCATCTCTACCCGAGGAGCTGTGGGACGTTCCTCTGACAGACCTGGCCATACCTGGTACAGATAACTCCTCTTCTCTTCCCGTGTGTTTGCACCGTACCTTTGTAAAATGTACGGCACAGAGGAGCACAGATCAGCCAGTATAGACATTCAAGTACTACAGGACAGTCAGACTAATTATATATATACGGTTGAATTATGTTAATTATAGCTGAAACAACTGATAAACTGGTTAGTTGATCGACAGATTCAGTTTTTTCAGCGAAAATGTCAAAATTCATTGATTCGAGCTTCTTAAATGTGAATATTTGCTGCTTTTACGACAGTAAACTGAATATCTCTGTGTTTAGACTATTTACATTCTTTACAAGCAATTTGAATAAAAAGTGGACTTTGGCTCTGGAGAAAAATAATTTTAGTGAATACAACAATAAAGACTCAGTCTCTGACTTCAATTGGTTTTGCATTTTAGTCTTGTAGAAAGGTAAACCAGTTTCCCCAGTTCAGAGTTCTGAAGAACATGTAAAGCTTTAATGTGCTTTTTCATCCAGGGAGCCATGATGCCATGAGCTACTGTCTGGATATAAACTCCCCCTTGGTCAGGTCTGAATCAGACTGCTTCAGGCTCCTGGATGGAGTTTTCTACTGCTTTACAAGACCTGCCATTTTTAAATGGGCTACAACACAGGTATGTATGGTGGAAGAGTATAAATAGCATCAGCTGGACAACTTGTTCTGATTATAATGTAGTTGACAAAGTGGTTTGAGGACCCCTTTGGGACTGAGACATTATTGCTGTGGGGGGTTTTGCACACACCACTTCCCAGACATCACCTGGAAGTGAAGCTACAAGATTGTCCAGTCATATCTCTGCCCCCCCACCCCCCCACCCCTATCTCCCTATCTGTTTTGGGTGGGAGAACTAACATGTTTATTATTCTAATTGGTACATGGAGTTTGCTGACCTCACATAATTCCCATTTGGATCAAATGTAAGTAAATTAAATTAGTAAAACAAGGAACCAACAAACCTGATTGGCTATTGATATCTGATTTTCTGCAGTAACTGATTTATTTTGGCCACTGGAAGACAAAAGTTGCTTATTTACACATCCAGCAGTTACAGAGCAACATTATAATTCATTTGGAGTCATGTTTCTGTTCACCTGACACATGTAAGTCCCATATTCACTCTCCTTTTAGCTCTGTTTTAGTCTCCTCCTGCAACTCCTGAGGGAAATATCTGGCTCTTTAGCTGCTAAATGCTTCACTATGTTCACCAGCTAGTTGCTTACTGTGTCTGTCTGCGGTTTGGTGCAGAGCAGGTAGTGTACAGTCAGTTTTCATTTTTACTGATAACAGCTTCCTGCTGCGTCTGGAAACGGTTCCGATGAGAGCAGTGAGAGCCAAAACAGTAAAGTTGCGTGCTGGAAAACAAAAACAATGAGCTGAAAGTTACTGAAAGGCACCACAGAGCTGCAGAACTGCAGGGTCAGGTGATAATTATCTGTGGGTTTGCGTCACTAGGAGCGATTCCTGTTATGCAGAGTCATTTGATCCATTGTTAACAAAAAAATATTGATTATAGCAGCTTTAAGTAATGGAAAAGCAGTTTTGATATGCTACATGAGAAAGACAGGTGCAAGTGCAGGGACCAATCATATTTCTTGGCTTTGTGAATGTAGGTTTTCTGACTATTGATACATTTTTTTATCAATAACTGTAACATAATATACCTAATTGTCATATAACATACTTGCATATGTAGTATCCAGACATGTGTTATGTCAGTATTGTGATAACATGGCTCCTCCCCTCAGGACAAAAGCATTGAGGAGCAACTTTCGATGGGGATTCGGTTCTTTGATCTCCGCATTGCACACAAGCCTGACGACATCTCCAATGACCTGTATTTCACACACGTCATATACACACATGTAACAGTCTTGGTGAGTATAACCATCTTAATTAAACTGCCCTTAGTTTGAGCTTTTGGGGAATATGTATGTATTGTTTATGCATCAATCCCTCCTTTACAGGAAACACTGTCATCTGTTGCCACCTGGCTGGAGTCTCACCCAAAGGAGATTGTTATCCTTGCTTGCAGCCATTTTGAGGGAATCAGCGACGGACTCCACGAATCATTCATTTTGTCACTGAAGAAGCTGTTCGGCTCAAAACTTTGCCCCCGAAAGGTTAGTTTTCTCCTCGTACAGCTGATTTACTGTATAAAAACCACCCTGTGCCTGACAAAGCCTAACCTGCCTCACACAGGAGTCAGTCCTGACCTTGCGCAGTCTGTGGGCATCTGGTTACCAGGTCCTGCTGTCCTATGAATCCCAAACTGCAGTGAGACATCAGGAGCTGTGGCCTGCCATCCCCTACTTGTGGGCCAATAAGCGCACAGCTCAAGGAGTGATCAGTTACCTGGAGTGGAACAAAGACCTCGGGCGTCCAGGTGAGTTTCAGTTACTCTCTTCTTTCCTGACATTCACTACACTGACTTGGGAGCACAAAGAGTAGAGTTCATGACATTAGAGACTTCTTTGAAGACTAAATTGACAAGTGTGTACTAATTATTAATGTTTTTTTTTCTCAGATGGCTTCTTCATCTCTGGCCTGAACCTGACAGCTGATAGGAATTACATCACCATGAACCCAAAGCAGTCCCTGCGGACGCTGACCTTCAGTAATTGGGAGTATTTGAGGAAATGGCTGGAGGAGCAGATACCTGGGTCGGACCCCAAGAGCCTCAACATCATTGCAGGAGACTTTGTGGGTCCACTTCCACTCTGTTCTCTGGTCATTGCACTGAACCAAAAACTTCTACGAAAGAACAGCAGTCAGAATAAAAAGTGTTATTAGCTGCTGTGGATGTGTAATTCCATGGGGACTGATCCCAAGATAGCTACTGAAACGTATACCTCATTGCCACTTTTCTATATTTCTGTCAATTTAAATGTCTACTTTGTGAGTTTTAACTGAAAGAGATGGTTTGAAAGAAATCTATATCTACCAATCTGAGTTTCTGTATTTCTTACACTAACTTAAGGTTGTTTTTTTACCCAGAAACCTTTATATATGTTTACAAGAATGCACATCGTTCCGTTTGTAAACTGTATTTTCTAATATTTTAATATACTCTTTGTTACATACAATCTTTTTTTTTACAACGATTGTGGTGCAGTCTATCTGTCCCACGGCTGCTGTCGTGCAGCAGAAAAGGATTTCTCTCCTCCCAGCGTTGTTATCTGCCTGTGAACAGTTTCTTGTAGCGTCCATAAGCAGCCGTGCTGATGATGACCTTGACAACAGCCGAGCCCTCATCTGCATTCACGTGCACGTCCTGAACGGCGGCCTCTTTGTACAGCCAACTGTGGATGAAGATGCACATTTACTACGGATGCTCTGTTATTTCTAAATATAACACAGTGGGAAAAACAGCTCACCTTAACTGAGGAGTGCTGAGGTCTACTTTGAGATTCAGAATTTGTTTTCCTGTAGAGTTCACGATCTCTTCCTCCACTGCTTTCTTCAGCACATCCAGGCCTCGCTCTTCCAAAGCAGATATGGGCAGTGTGTTGGGCTCTGCAGACTGATAGCTGAGAGGGACGATGAAAGATTGTTAAGATTAATTTCTTCTTAAGACTGAATCCTGGAAAAAATATTATAATGTCTGCAATCCTTTTATCTAAATCCAAATCATTATATTGCTTTGGGTACAGTTAAATATGCTATTTTATGACATAAATTCAGTTGTATAAGTAAAATGATGTGTTTCTGTGATGCAAGGTCTTGTTTGGAGAGATGCAACCTGTCATAAAATCTTCTAGATCTTGTACACTAGTCAACAGATGCCTGTATTTTCCTTTTTTTCCTCTAGGGATAAACTTGGCCTTATTTTTAGTCTAAATAGACTTTAAAAGATCTTTCAAACAAGCAGGTAACCTACAGTATATCAGGATGTTTGCTCTTACTTGTCAACAAGGTCTATTTTATTGTGGACCTCAATCATGGAGCTCATCAGCCTGTCGGGGATTTGTAGGTTCTTCAAAACACTGAGTACGTTCACCTTCTGATTCACCGTCTCTGGATGGCTGATGTCTCTGACATGAATCAGCAGATCCTGGAAGTGCAAGAAAGACAGCACACTTTACTCTGATGTATTCTTTTTCAAAAACCAGTTACATCAGAACTTTGAAACCAAACATCCCACATTTACACTCTGTGTGAAAGCAAAAGAATTTCTGATAATCTTTGATATGAACAGAAGGTACGCACAGAGTGTTTAATATCTTCCAGGGTGGCAGAAAAGGAGTCGATGAGCTGGTGGGGCAGCTGGGACAGGAAGCCGATGGTGTCCACGTACAGCACAGTCATGCGACTGGGCAACTGGCCGGCGTGGACGGTGACGTCCAGGGTGGCGAAGAGCTGGTTTCTGGGCTGGAGACCGCTGTCACCAGTCAGTACTTTGATCAGAGTCGTTTTTCCTGATGAGGGAAATAAATGAATAAAGTCACTGTCATCGAACTGAAACTCTGAATATTGCAAATACCAAGACTGGTGTTGTGTGTTTCCAGTCTCTCACCACAGTTTGTATATCCCAGCACAGAGACGATGGGGAACTCCTTGTGTTTGCGCTGAGATCGAAGCAGATTCCTCTTTTTACGCAGCTTCTCCAGCGCTGAGCGAATCTTCATCTCCCGCTCCTTCAACAGTCTCTGCTGGACCTCCATCAGCGTCTCACCTGTAAGGACCAAGCTGAAGCTAGAGTCCATCAGGGAAGCTTTAAGGACGGGTTCACCATTTTTCAAGTCTGTCTTAAATCTCTTAATCTTTCAACAGCCAGTATGAACAGGAGGATTGATTACAGCGAGGAAAACCTGTTTCAATGTTCGTATGGACACCTGACTGTTGTTTTAAGACAGACTTGAAAAACTGTGGACCTATCCTCAAACATCCATGCAGACATGTGTACACTATGGTCGACCACTCAGGTGTAATGGTGTTACCTGAACCTCCGATGTATCTCGCCCCTCCACCCTGCTGATCCAAGTTTGCGATTTCATTTTTCAGACGAGACCTGAAACATTAAAAAAGTATTGTACATCAGTAGGAATTCATCTTGCTATCAGACTTATTCAAAATTCCAGAGGGTAGAAATGTGACCAAAAACAAAGGCTGAAATTGCAAAATGTTTTCAATGATGCAACCTTAACAAGGGAATCTCTGCCAGAGAGATCTGTAACTTGGCCTCTTTAGTTCTGGCGTTGCAGCGGAAGATGTGGAGGACCACAGAGTATCTGTCAAACACTTTCACCGCCCAGGCTTCCTCAAGCTCCCTCTGAAAAGATTTTTTTTAAAAAAGTCTCAGTGCATGAAACATTTCTATACATGAACAGAAAGCGACTGTCAGACAATCTCACCTCAGATAACGGGGACAGACGCTCCACATTGACAAAAACAGCTGTGATTCCTGCTGTTCGCCTGATTTTCTCTGGAGTGGAAACAGGCACAGATGAGTCATATTACAACATACATGTGCAGATTCACAGGTGGGAACTGAAAGAGGATCATACCTGTGAGAGACTGGAAATTGCCTTTTCCAAATATCCTCTTCTTTTCTGGCGTCTTGGTGGAGAGGATGATCTTGTCCACCACTCTCCAGTTATCTAAGGTGTTTACAAGCCCTTCAGCCTCGGCCATCATCAGCTCAGCTGCAAAGGAAGCCATTAAAAGAGTGAAATAACACCTCTAAGCATCACTCACACGCTCATATCTGAATGATTGTGTTGTTACCGGTGGTCAGATACTGCTTCCTGCTTCCCCACTTGACATCAGGGTGAACGATGAAGACCCTGTGATGGCCCTCGATGCCTGTAGGAACCTGCTGCTGGAACAGCTCCTCCACCTCGCTGTCCTCGATGAAATCTTCACCCTCATCATCCTCCAGTGTGGAATCAAAGTGCTGCTGTCCACCTTTGAGGTCATCTGTGCTCTTGAAAGTGCGTGTAGAGAGTGCAAAGGCTCTGGACTGCAGGGTGGAGACAGCTCTCAGCCAGTGTTGGTGACAGTATATCACTGCAGCTGTATGGTGAGAGGTGAGGAGGGTTCTGCAGGTTGTTGAGGCTGCTCTCTGCCCGCTGTGTGTGCAGGGTCGCTGCAGGAGGGGGAACCATGAGTGAATCCTCCTCAGTGCTGTCATGTTGTTTCAGGAAGCTGTTTTACTGGTGGCATCGGGACCGCAGTTAGATGTCACTCTCACCTCTGATCAGACAGTATAAACTGTCTCACATGTGACAGAACCTGCAGGTCACCCACCAGCACTGTTTACGTCTTCTTCTTCTTCTTCTTCTTCTTGCTCACTGAAGCATCACAAACCAGCCTGAGACTCTCACGCTGCCACTGTCTTTATTTCAAACTATAAATATATTCAGAAATAGAGTCTAACTGTTTGAAAGAAGGTATATTATCTAATAACACATGCGCTATCAGGGTTGTGAGCTTCAGATTTAGAGGTGTAGTTTTTTTCGCCCCGAGTTAGGTCTTCCAGGCAGCGTTTTTTTTTCCGTGCTGTGTACTTTGGTAAAACACTGAGGGTTCAGTACCTGTCACATGCTGTCAGATACAGGCTCTCAGTGTATGAGATTCAGCCCTGAGTGGAGTTTGTGTTTGCATGTGAATTCTATTGTCCAAATTGTACCCAATTTGGACGGAAGAAGCTGCCTGGAAGTCCAAACTCAGGGACTAAAAGTAGCTCCGTCCATGCCGTTGTTGTGTTCGTTCCTGTTTACGTCACTTCCGCTGTAGTTTCGCAGATTTATTAAAAAACAAACAAAAAAGCACTACTGAAAAATTAACGAGAAACACTGAAACTAGTGTAAAGCACATTACATTTTCTGACACAAACGTACAAAACAGAGTTTAAAATGTTTCATTTGTTCTGCTTTTACTTTTTAATGTAATTTTATTGAGTTAATGTTCAAACTGCTTGATATTCTGGTTTACAGTATCCTGATAGCTCAGAATTTGTATTTATATGAATTTTGACAGGAATACATTTTAATACTTTGGGTCCATTTTAGATTCATTTTCATTACAGCTGGTTAAATATTAAGCAATTAGTGGGAACTAGTTTTAGCAGTTTTAGTTTCAGTATGAGTATTAAAGCCATCATCTTGTTGTACAGAGTATTATGAATCCCAGAGTTAATTTATTTATTTGTTGAATACAAAGTTCAAAGACTCACACCAACTGAGAAAATGACTAAATATGACAAATAAACTGAATCATATGATTAATATGAAGTGAACTTTGAAGTGAAGTAAGTGAATATTAAGCAAATAATAATAAGATTATATAAATTAATAGGCTAAAAACTGGAATGAGGTTAAGTGTCATTTCTGTCTGAGAGTTAACTTACTTAAAATTAATAAACAGGAAAAGTTTAATATTTGGTTCCTCTTTTGACAACATCACTTTTAGAGTACCGCTGCCATTTGCCTACATCACTGTGTAGTGTGTTTGTGTGTGTGTGTGTGTGTGTGTGTGTGTGTGTGATGGGTGGGTGGGTGGGTGTGTTTGACATATAGTAAAAAGAAGTCAAACAGGTCGCACCACTCTGCACACAGACGGGATATAGTCAGATGGAAACTCAGTAGCAGCTATTAATCCTGCGTGTTAATGTTTTATTTTAACAACCATCGACGTTGGAAAAGATAAGAGAGAGAGAGAGACCAGGTAGCACAACAAGCCGCAACATGACTGACAATGAATTCCTTCAGAGTGAATAAAGGTGTGCTGTGACAAGGAGTTGTTAAAGGAAACGAGTCGAGGGGAGGATTTAAACCGGCATATAAATCAGTGATGGACCTGTCTTCGTTTCCCAGATTAAAGAGTGAAATATCTTTGGATTATTTTTGCGTCTTGCGTGCGCAAACTTGCCCTCAGCGGGCGATGCCGGTGTCACTGTGGCGGACAGGACTGCTGCTCAGCTTCCTCACTTTGTGCGCCAGTGTGGGTGAGATAACTCTGTCTGTTCATGTAGCTAGATTACATACTGAGATAACTCTTTACACTGAACCCTACTGATGATTTACCTGTGCTGCTTCACTTCTTTCCTTACAGAGGAAGAGTGCGTCCTTGGCATAGTCGGACGGCCTGTCTCACTGCCTTGCTTTTACCCGGAATTAATAACCTTTGTGAATATTTCCATTGAGTGGAGGAGAGACAGTGAAGTGGTGCTCAGATCAGTGTGGGCAGAGGATGGAAATGTGGAGATATGCAGTAAGAACAGCGTCACAATCTCAGCTGATGCTCCAATGACTGGAAACTTGTCTCTGAAGCTGCCCAATGTTGATGTCAAAGAGGACAAAACCTATTATAGTCTGTTCCTCATATCACCAGGAAATCAAAGTGCTCCGCTGTGCACCGTGTGCCTCAGGACAGCAGGTCAGTGTCAAACACATAGGCTGTTATCAGAAGAATAAGATCCCCTTGATTAACAATTTGTGTCTCATTTGGTTTTTCCACAAAAAAGTATAATTACCTCGTTAAAAACCTTAAAATGACATCTACTACCTTCTCCCCCATTAAAAATTACGGAGTCTGGAAATATGCAATAAATTTCATTTCAGCAGGTAGTGAAGATGGCTCAGTGGATTGTTTTCCTGAGCTGATTGAATCACTTCCAAAACTGACAGACATCCACTCGAGCTGTCTTCACAGATGTTCAGACAACATCAGGAGAGACCCTTCACTCCCTGGTCACTGCATGTTCACCACCCTCCCCTCAGACAAGGTCATAAGGGTCATGAGGGCACTGGCCAACTGTCTGAAAAACAGCTTTTTCCCTAGAGCTGTGGACAAGCTGTTGACCCCCCCCTTGCAATAACTGCAATAACTTCTCTTACAGTTGCAGTGAGATATTTGTATATGTATAATATTATTGTACTGACTGTAAAGGAACTAACTCCTCTCATTGTTGGTTGTTCACAGCAAGTTACAGTTCCCCGTTGCTGCTGAGGGAGGAAGCAGCGCAGGGTGATGAGACATTCTTCTTGTGTCAGTCCAGCGGCGGCTTTCCTGAACCTGCTGTTTACTGGCTCATCAACGACACACAGGAGCCCCCCGAAGGCTCAGTGAGGACCCTGGCGGCATCACTCCCAGACTCCCGTCTCTACAACATCACAAGCCACCTGACGGCCAACATTTCCAAAGATTCCAGCGTGTCATGCATCATAGAGAACCCGTCCATGAAGGAAACCTTGTCGTCCACAAGCTGTGAGTGATTCATTCAGTTTATCAGGCCTCAAACACACCAGCAGGTCACCACTTGGTCACTAATGTGTGTGGTTCTTGTTGGAGCTCAGATGGAGAGCAGGGCGGCCCGGTGGTGAGTCGAGCATCACAGGCCATGTGGATGTTCAGCACGGCTCTCTGTGTGGTGGTCGGGGTCATGGTGGCGGCAGGAGTGGCCTATCAGATCCACCTGGACAGGATGAGTAAGAAGAAGAAGGAACAATACCAACACAGCCGTCCAGGCAGAGGTAGGCATCTGCTGCTGGAGACGTTTTATTTTTAATAACATTACAAGAGAGATCAGCAGTCACAGTGTAAGAAAGAAATTCAAGAATCTGTTTAGAACTGATCAAACAATACAGAAACTCACCTTCTCTAAAATAAAACCACACAAATCTGTGTGGAGGTTTCTCACCTGTGACTACTTTAAGACACAGATTTTCAATCTGTTATAAAATTCAAGCCTTTTGGTCTGACATTTTAGACATGATGCTTTATTGATCATCCTCAGCTCCTCTGAATCAACAGTGAACCTTTTTCTTTCTTATTCCTGAAACAAAAATTACTGTCTCAACCATCAACATCTGACATTTAAAGAAGATAAAACAAACTCTCTTGATTTGATAAAAGTTGGCAACATCTTTTTAAGTAACTTGAAACTTGAAATTTAGAATCTAAATTTTATACTTCATCAATATTTCGTAGTATCATCAGGCTGCAACTAACGGTTATTGTCATTGTTGATTAATCTGTCCATTATTTTCTTGATTAATCGATTAGTTGTTTGGTTGTTTAAATGTCAGAAAATGGTGAAAAATGTTGATCACTTTTTTCCAAAACCCAAAATGCAACCTCAGCACAGTCCACAAGTCAAACATATTCAGTTTACTGTCATTAAAGACTGAAGAAACCAGAAAATATTCACATTTGAGAGACTGGAATGAGAGAATTTTAGTATTTTTTATAAATGACTCAAAACAATTATCTAAATAGTTACCGATTAATTTTCTGTCAATTGACTAATTGTTGCAGCTCTAGTAGGGAGACAAGGTGAAATTGTCTAGGCTCTTTGTTGCATTTACTCCCTTTTTTCCCCTTTTATTTATTTTTTATCATCCGTATGTGAAGAAACTGTTCAATAAATATATGTGTGGCTGAAAGAGCGAGCAGAGTTTGAAAGTTTCAGTCCAAATACAATCAGTGCAGCAGCAGGTTTCTGTGTAGATTTATTGTTTAAACTGAAACATCTGGATTCTTCTGAATGTCATTTTTAAAAAGATTTTCTGATGTACTGGTAGATGGCAGGTGAAGGAAACAGGGAGGAATATACAGGATGATAAATAACATCATGACACGGACTCATTAGTGCAGTGGTTGTGAAACTTTGAATAAAGTTATGTGTACTTGTGATGCCTCACTATAGACGTGTTCAACCAGGAGACACAAAAAGGTGGTATTCCGTATTTCACAAGAAGAAAAGCAAAAATGAGAGAAAAATCTGAAAACCTACATATATTTTGTGTAACCACAGTATCTGGTGACCCCTGACTTTTTAGAACCCCCCTTCAAAATCAAGACCAGTTTTTCCATCTGGTCGTATTATTGGACATCTACTTGTCGCATCCTTTTATAGAATTTATTATCATGTTGTCTAAAGCACAATTTGAACCAACTGCACAAACTATACTGACACTCGGTGTGATCAGACTAGTGGCTCATAAATAATGTTAAACAGGTCACCTTAAATAATCTGTTTTATTTAAATGGCGAGTTGGAAATCAAATGTATTTACTATTTAAGTAACTATTTACTGGAGAAATCAAACAACCTGCAGTGAAGGAAAAGTCACAGAGATGTTTCTTAAGCTTTATTCATTTACAGGAACTGGAACTCAAATGCTTCACTTCAGTAGAAAGTATTAATTGTCTCAATTCAGGTGTTGAAATGACATAAAATGTATCCTATCAAGAAGACTTGGTAGACCTTGTAATGTGCTTTTGGTTTTGTTCTAACTGAAATTTGTTTGTCATCATCAGGATACAGAAGGCGAAATCTGTACATGGAGGAAACGGAGGCGATGAAGTCGGAACCAAAGGAGACTGATGTGTAATTTTTTAACTGGCAGGTTTCAATCTGACACAACAGAGCACTGATTTGTAAATATATATATATATTTGTTGTGGTTCACTACTTAAATATTCCGTCTTGAGCTTTGGCTTTTTAAACAGAACCTGCCGATAATAAGTATAGTCACTGTAAATTAAACTGTTGACATGTTTCATCTCATCCCCTATCTTCATTGTTTACTGGAAACTCCCTTCCATTTCTCACAGAGTGGAGTCTTTGTGTTTCAAGGTTTAATAAAAGACACTCAAAACAAGTCTTGCAACTGTTTTATTTCACTTTCTGTTTTATTTCACTTTGTGCAGATCTGTTAGAGTTTTTCCATCAGGACAGAAAATGTGACATAGATGGATAGAATTTTTTTGAATATTTGAAATAAATTAAATCTTCAATGAGATAAAAATGGATGAAAGACCAAAAAAAGACAAAATAATGATTAGTCTTTACTGCAATGAATATGATTTGAATAAGAACACTTTTGCTTTTTTGATATTAGCATCTTTTTTTGGCAAAGCAAAGGTTCATTTATCAATAATCTGAAACAGACTAAATAAAACGTACATTTTCACATTAGACAAGCTGTAACCAGAAATGACTAAACAGTTCATTCTTCACCAAAACTGTCTGCAATTTTCTATTGATCGACTAATCGTTTCAGCACCAGACATTACATAGATGCAATCACTGTTCCATTCTCCGCATGAAGTGAGCAGTTAGTGCTCCATGCATGTTGGCATCAGTCATTTAGTGACTTCTGACTCTCGTTTCCACAATTAAGAGTCTGGTGCTTCTGGTGCAGGAAGAGAAGACGACGTCGTATCAGAAGGATGTTCTGACGTGTTCGTATCGACACCTCGTCTCTCTCTCGGTAAACAGAGTTCAGCTTGATCCTCCCTGCACAGACGTCACCGTGTAGAGGTCGTCCCGACGCTGAACTGTGATCGGGATCTGCTGCCGGATGTCGGCTAAGTACTGCAGGTCTGGTGACAGGAGGATACAGAGAAGTGATTAACCAGAGTGACACAATGATATGAGTGTGTAGTGCAAAATATACAGAGGATGGACACAATAACAGCAACATGTGTGTGATTAACCTTTGTGAAGTAGACTCTCAGAGAAATGCTTCTATTTTAGTCATTTTTAGGCACTATTTTGTGTTGTTGTTGCACTGTATTACTGTGTTGTACCACAGAGGAGAAATCAACTTTGCACAGTCTCTATAAAAACTGAATATTATGATCTTCACAAGTGTAGCATCATCATCAAAAACACGTCATAAAACTTGACTGTATGTTTGTCAGTTTTATTCTGAACAGAAATCACTGATTGATACAGTCTGCAGAGACAAGCTACTCACCAATATCAGCGTAAATAATGGCCTCCTCTGCTCCAGCCTTGGAGATTACTTCACCCCTGTATCCACAGAATGAAAAAAACAAACTGAAATCTGCACAATTTAAGATCATAAATATCCACAGACAGACAATTCAAGATGCAGTTGGTCACTATTGGAAAACTTTAAACATTAACTCAACTACTAGTACAATGTTGAGGTACTTTTACTTCAGTATTTCCATTTTATGCATATTCATCACTACATTTCAGAGGGAAATATTGTACTTTTCACTTCACAAGTATGTGGCAGCTGGTTACTTTGCATATTAAGATTCTGCAAATAAAATGTGATAAATGTGATGCAGAGTTATAGATACATATGTAACACTCAACAGTGAATGATTTCTACATTATGAAAACCATGACTTTTTATACCTGAAAGTACATTTTGCAGGTGATACTTCTGTACTTTTGCATACAGAATGCATTTTAACGGTGATGAAGTCAACTTTGTTGTATTCCTGCTTTCTGATCTGATCCTCTGTCGCTGTCACTCAACTTCACTTTTCCTTCCTCAACCTCCTTTTCTCTCACCTCTTAATTCATTTATTGGACAATCACATACAGCCGTTCTCTCTTGTTCACCTTCAGTGCAGTTTCCCTCACTACTGCCTCCCTCTCTTCTTGTTGACTGCACGTCAAACAGTCACACACACACATATATGATTCCTGGTTCTTACCATGGGTTTACAACAGTGCTGTGACCCCAGGCCACATAAGAGGCAGTTTCATCTCTGGCAGGTGATGCTGTGGCCACGTATACTTGGTTATCAATCGCCCTGCATAAGAGAAGGGAAAGTACAGACACGGATGATTTATGCCAAATTATAGAACATTTAATTACAGCCTAAAAATCTCTGATCCAAGATTCCCATAAAACACTTCTAGTTGATTGTAAAAAAAACAATTGCTCAGTAACAACAACAACAACGTATTTTTTTGCAATTTAGCTATAAACATAATCAAAATTAATTCAGGATTTAAAAATGATTGAATGCTATTTATGTCAATGGATAATGTCTATGGATAATAATAATAATAATAATAATAATAATAATAATAATAATAATAATAATAATAATAATAATAATAATAATAATTTATTTACATTACAAAGTGCATCACATTGGGCAGCAAATTAAAACAGACAAATTATGAAAACATGACATTTGACACTAAAGAAAATAACTAAATAAATACATAAAACAGGCTCAAAGAAAATAAAAACTCAAGTAAAATCAGGAAAGATGTTTTAAGAAGAGATTTGAAAGAGTTGTGCCTCTGATTTTCTTACATATAACAAGATTGATCTTGTTGTTATGTACAATCTTCTATACAGTATGTAATGTCTCTGTATAAACAAAAAAAGCTAAATGAGACATGTATTATATAGTGATGCTGTTATTAGCATTTGCATTACACTCAGTCATATTTCATGATGAAGGAAGATCTCAGTTAGTGAGATGAGTCAACCCTGTCAGGAGATACAGGGTTTACTGTTAAATAATTTTCAGCAGCAAATGTTAAGTGTTTTCACAAAATATCTAAAAAGATTTTGAACATGGAGTCAGTCTGACCTTCCCCTCTGCAGCAGCTCCCAGTGGGCCGGACCAGTGGTCATGTTGAAGGCTCCGGGGTAAACCAGCAGCTGACAGCCTGAGAACAAAAAGGACGACGTCATCAACTGTCCTACATGCCATTTAAAAACAGCCCAGCTGATACAAACAGTCACTTCAGCCGCTTACCTTTCCTGCTGTAGAGCTGTGCGAGCTCTGCAAACCTCATATCGTAGCAAATCCCCACACCCACTTTACAGAACGCTGTGAGGCAGAGAGAGAAAACAAGTCAACGTGATGCTCGTCCAGCTGCAGGGAAACAAAGCACGACTCAGGAAACGTCACTTACGTGTTTCAAACACTGACAGACTGTTGCCTGGGCTCAGCGTCTCCGACTCCTGGAAGCGGATTTTCCCGGGAACGTCGATGTCAAAGAGGTGAATCTTGAAGAAAGACAAACACGTTGATGTGGGTATAATGATTAACGTATATAAAATATTCAACAAAACTGTTTTCACTAATGAGGTGATGCGTACGTACCTTCCTGTGCTTCAGAATCAGCTCTCCATCAGGCCCGAACACTGTACAGCTGTTATACAACTTCCCACCGTCCTCCTCAGGGATGGATCCTGGTGAACAAGAAGTCACATGGTGAACTTCCCGACTGCACAAAAACATATTAAGATTTTTTTGTGTTTTTTTAGTTCTTTGACATCACTTCCTCCGCTGTGCTCAGCCCCCCAAAACTGCTTCATTAGCACCAGGTGACTGTAATCAGTAACAACCAAGCTGAAAAGAGTGTCAATCAGTCCAAGAAAAGCAAAAGATGTAATAAATTAGGTTCAAGTTATAAGAAAAGATATCTGAACAAATAAGATTCAACTCAGTGTATTCTGTGAGTTCTTCTTTGTTGTGCCAGCTCTCTTTAATTAGCTTCATTTACATGTATTATTGATTTCCCGCACTTCACAAAACAATTCTCAACAACCCTCTGAGAAAGAACTTTATTAATTTTTAACAGTATTATGACGTGTCACAGCAGGAGAAGCAATTAACAACACTTAACGATGTCTGAATGTATTTAAGGATTCTGCTGAGAGGCTTCAGTGGAACAGAGATCATTAATGATGTTTGTTACAGCTGCTTTTCCAGTAAACTGTCTGTGGTGAAAAAATGGGTTTCACACTACCAGAGCAAAGTTTGATTGATAAATGTTGTTAACACTGGTGGTTGTAGATGCTTCATCTTTCAGTTATCACACGTGTACTCATTTCTGTGGTTCATTCATTTATTTAATTGCTATTAAAATTCTAAAAATGCATCTGATAAATGACATGGAAGGAAAAGTAGGCTTGTGCCCTTGTTTTAAAGCTGTTACTACTAGTTAAAAAGTGAGAGTTTTTCCACTCACTGAAATCAAAACACATCATGTGGCTGCACTGAGTTGATCTATTAACTCTGCTGTTGGTGGAGAAACCTGTTAGCCTTTAACTCTGAGGCACAAACACCAAAACCTGATGAACAGGGTTGATATTCTAGATGGGCAGAGGACGGTCTTGACCTGCTCTATGTGAAAAGTGCCCTGAGATAACTTTGTGATGATTTGGCACAATATAAATAAAACTGAAATTGAATTGAATTTAATACTGGTGTGATGTGACATGTTTCTACATTTTAACAGTTATTAACAGAAAGTAGATAAATATGATTTAAAGTTATACTTGAATGTCAAGTTCAAGTTGTTTCCTTCTCTCAAGTCTACTTCCAGTGATCAGCAGCTCACTACAACACCTGGTGTGTGTTACTCCTCCATTATAACTGGAGGAAACAACCTTATGTTTTCCCAAGATAATGAGCTAATTAACCTACCACACAGGAAATATAATACACCTTTAGTAGTATTAGAACTATTCAACACTCAAGTTAAGGAACAAAAGGTTAAACATCTGTAAAACACGGCCATAAAATAATACTGTTTATGAATATATTCAGGAAACTCCCACGTTTCAATATATTGAGTAATCAATTAAAATGTCTATTTACAATGAAGAAAAATACTTCTTGTGCTCTATGGACCTCTTTATGCAGGTCACTACAGCCACAGAAGCCTCCTTACCTCCCACTAGATACACTTTATTCTCCTTTGCTGCCTCTGACAACACCTGGGTGGATTCTCCTGGGATCCTCTCAGCATATGTAGAGAAGAAGCCGGTTCCATACGGAGAATTGAAGCATTCCTGTGTTAGAGACAGATGAGAAAACATCAGTTTACAGCAGATGGTGAGCTGTGACTTGAATCTTGGACTCATGCACTGAAGAGGTGAGGGATAGTGAGGGACAGTAACCCCACTCCACTACATTTCAGAGGGAAATATTGTACTTTATTGTACTACAGCTCCACCAAATAGTGATTTTTCCCTCTAAACATCTCACATGGTTTCATTTCAATAAATGTTCAAATGATCCAAAATTTCACCAAAAATCAAAGATTAGAGAAAAAGTCCAAACACTGAAAACAGATTTGTGTATCAGAACTTTGTTTTTTTTTCTTTCCTCTCCCATTAATCATCTCACAACCCCTCAGATTCATCTGGTGACCCTTTGGAGGGGCCTGACCCCTAGGTTGGGAACCACTGGACTAAACTAGCTAACTGTATGTAAAGTAGTTGAAACTAGGACTTTTACTTGTAGTGGAGTATTTTTACACTGCAGTATTGGTACTTGTACTGAAGTAAAGTATCTGAATACTTCCTCACCGGCAGCAGCACCACTTTGCTGCCCTGTCCTGCCGCCTCTTGGACCAGCCTCCGGGCCCGGCTCAGGTTGTCCGCCTTGACGCTCGTCACCTGTAGCTGCACCACAGCCAGACGGAACTCTGCAGCAAACAGGAGACCCTCAGTGTAAGTTTGGTTGTAGCTACAACTTTAACACTGTGCAGTGTCAACAGTAAGAGAAAACAGGCTCGGTACTACAGCTGATATTATTTAACTGTTCATGCACTCAGTTAGCTGCACCTTCAGTAAAATACATTATACACACAAGAAGCTCACAGAAGACAGCTTTGTACTTACTGGCCATTGCTTTTGCTAAAGTAGACATGAATGCAAGAGAGTGTTGTTTGGCTGTCACAAAGTGCAAAGCAGACGGCGCGTGATTCCGGTTGGCTGTCCGGTTTTCAGAAGAAAAGCCTACAGTTCTAGTTAATAAAGCTAACTCGTCTTTTTTTACTTTAAGAAGGTTGAAGAACTGCAACGATACAATAAAAATGCACGTTTGCAGATGCACATTGATTGTCCTTCTTTCTTAAAGTGACTCTACCACACGGGTTTGAGCTTATTTAAACTTCACAACATTTAATGTGAAGTTTAGAGGCGAAGTGACGTCACAGGGGTGGATGTTTTCCTGCCAATCCAGTTTCAGTGCGAGATTACACTCCCGTCCTCATTGGGTACAAGATCAGTAATTTATTAGATGAAATTACATAAAATCAACATACCTGATGCTTGGTGCAGGAGTTAGCCGATATAAACAATTATAGAGTGTATTTATATTGTATATTTGAACTAAATAGAATGATCTTTGCATTAATATTATGAATATGTTGCCTTTATGACAACTCATATGCATTAAATTGAGAGTAAGGACACACAACTATAAAGGAGACCAAACTCTACATATTGTCACTACTCCTCTGCTTTTAGTAGGTGTTTGCATAGTCATCTGTCCTTCAATATGGCCACCACTTGTGAAGAAGCGGGTAAACATAGAAAACATGATATTCTTGTTTCACTGTTTGCAGAAACAGGACACCAGTGTGTGTATTTCCTCTCTAATATTTGAGCTCTACAAATATGGCACATAGCCACTTTTTTCCTTTTCGAAACGGAGAGAAAAATGCATTAATACTGTGAAAGGCCTCTGTCATTCTGGTGATTTTTTCTCAAGTCACAACAAAAAACAACAGTTTTAATGTACATGTATATCAAATGACAACGTATGAATGACTATATTTCCACTGGTGCAGTCGAATAATTTCCATTTATTAAAAACAGAAATGCTTAGAAAATAATAGCAGTACAGTAAGGTGCAAATTACACTTGAGACATGTTGCATTTTCGACTAGTGGTGACATCCTTTGCCAGTGATGTTAACAGAGTAATCGAGGATGTTCCAGTCAGTTGAATACTGAAAAATATCACAAAATTACAAATTACAACACAATGCATGGGTTACACAGGAATGCTATGAAAGACTGGAGTGAAGAAAGACCAGATTTGTGAGTCTTTAATTCAAGTTTTGGTTTTTTGTTGCCCATATTATAAATGTGCCTTAATGTTTTAGTCAGGATGAGTTCTCCCTGCATTCAATTTTTTTTTTTTGATGATAAAAGGGATAAACCCCCTCTGGACTGAAGTTTCAACAGGAGCTGTCAGTTCAGAGGCTTCGCTTGACAATTAATACCCAGGCTGCCTACACAACTAGACTTCAACGCAAATGAGTAAGTAAGCGAGAAAAGCGAGGAAAAGTCTGAAATAGAGTTAAAGGTTAGAGGAAGAAGCAGCAATATACTGTGATATGTTGCCACTGCTGGTGCCAATATCACACATCACAGGCATGAGGCCGAAGGCAACAGTGGCAAGCGAACTAAAGCTGCTTAGTTAGATTAATACACTGGACAAGACAGATTTGAAACCATAGATATATAATGACTTTGCTTTTTTTTTTTTTTTAATCACATTATCTTTTCATTCCTCTCAAAGCTGTATACAGCACAGTCCTTGTTACAGCAATCTTTCAAAATAGGTAGCAGTTAGCAGGATGTTGCTTCAATGACAGTGACAGCCTTCCTGATGAGAGGACTCAACAGTCACATATTTCATCTGGACATTTTCATCCATTTAACTTGGGAAAAAAAAAAAAAAAAAAAAAAAATCAGTGACATACTGTATCTGAATGAAATGAAAAAAAAATACTGAGGTGCTCAGGCTCTCGATAACTACAATCACTGAGCCTCCTTTTGTAATACTAATGTAGTCCAGAGGGGCTTATGAACGATGCTTTTTGAGAGCTACATCACACTGCTATGAGATGAGGTTAATTCATTCTTAAATTAGAAACTCTGTAAAAGGCTTATTTACTTACTGCTTGCTCTAGAAAGAAGGGGGAACTTCAAACCATGTGAGCTGGTTTTAGAAGCCACATAAAATTTCACCGCATATTCTAACCACCAGGATATGCTTTCAAAATGACATTGCAAACGTCTGTGCTGATATAGAGCAGTTTACACAATATATACATTACATATTTATAAACATCCTCAAATAATTCCTATTTAAGGCTGTCTGCTGGAAAATAAAAGTTATCAAAACAGTTGTTGCGGTAGGAAACCTGCCTCATGTGCCAGCACTGCTTTTTTTTTTTCTTTAAATGGGATGTGCATCTTCTGTTTGAGCTGGCGGTACTTGACTCATGCTCACTTCCTGACCTGAACAATGACCATGAAACCAACTGTCGACACGTGAAAAAGGAAATTAAGAGACTGAAATGCAACAGTGTTCGCTACAAAAAAAAAAATGGGGTCAGAACCGTGATGTTTAAGTGAAAAGAAAAGGTCAGTCATGTGGTGATTGAACAGGTTTGCCATTGGTCAGTTAGTACGCTACGTTAAGGCCAGAGGGAAGTTTCCAAAGTGGAACTGCACTGTAATGATGTTTTATCAATAGCAAAGAAAAACATACAGTATAACCAATATATATATATTTTTTTAACTTAGTGTAAGAGGATGGTTGGATGACTGCGGAGCACCTAAGTATTTCAACACACACAGCCTGTCCCACAGCTCTGCAGTCAGCGGTGTGCCCCCGTGTCCTCAAACGCAGACACACGGGGCTTCACAGTCAACACTGCGCTGGATCTGTCCAGGAAGGAGGACAGCCGAGGGAGAGAGCGGGAGAAGGTTTCACTCTTGGCAGACAGAGACTCTTCTAACAGTTTGTGTTTACGGCTGGCCGTCATGATACCCCATCATGACCCCGTCTCCCTTTACGAGCTCTCCAGAGCATCTAGGACTTTCATGATCTGCTGCTTGATGACCTTGGTGGCATCGCCTGCGTTGGGTATCAAATATCTGAGAGGAGGGACGGAAAAAAAAACATTAGAAAAGGACGACACATTTGAAACAGGAAAATAACATAAGATTTAAATAAAAATATTCTCTTGTGTTCACAAGAACAAAATTAAGTCCTTTATCACCCAGGGGGATCTCTAAAGGTGTCCTGTGCGAATCTGTTCATGTCATTTTAAAATTTAGTTTTTAAGAGATCTTCAGTTAGGTTAACAGGAATAGTTTGACATTTTGGGAAACGAGAGTTAGATGAGAAGATCACTCTCATGTCTGTACAGTAAATATGAAGCTACAGCCAGGAGACTGTTAGCTTAGCTTAGCACAAAGACAGTGTACTTCCCAAAATGTGAATTATTAAGGAATCTGATTTTTGTCCTTAATTTAAACCAAACCAAGCAAAAAAAAAAAAAAGAAAACTTTTTCCTCGTCCAAAAAATTCTATAATATTGGCACCCATACTGGACTTTGCTATCATTTTACCTTTGCTCTGACGTTGATAAGTTATATTTTTTTAAATTACAGCTTAAATAACCTGACAGGCTTGAACGAAATCCAAAACAGAGTCAGAAATAACACCAAATGACCATATTAGACTATAGATGACAATATTTCTTGAAAGAGTGGGGGTCATACTATAATCGGGGTCATCTGAACAATCCAACTCAATACTGGACATTCCAGTTAACAGGAGTCCTGTGTGAATGCAGCCTATAACAAGAAGGGTGTCTTCTATCACTGCTTTCAAAATCACACCCAATGAGGGTCTTTTCTGATCATCAGGATGTTCAATTTTCACAACAATCTGTGTTTGTAGACAATCACCTTTCAACTGCCAATATCTCCACTCCAGCTGAGTTGTTGCTGCCAAACTTGAACGTGATCAGTTCTGGGTGCTTCTTTTTGGATGTGATCTTCACCACAGAGTTTAGTGCTTGTCTGGACTGGATGTAGGCAAAGCCTTTCCTTGAGGCGATCTCCCTCAGGCAGTACATGTGAGTGGCTGTGATTAACAGGTGGCTGCGAAGACAACAGAATACCAGACAGAGTGAGTGCTCCGAATAACTCATTCATGAGTCATTTCAATGCTTCTTGTTCATTCATTTTTAAAGAAGTGGGGATTAGTCATGTTTAGGTGCAACTTCCCCTACTGCTTGCCCAATTCAGACTCCTACGCCCATAACAGTTAGGGAAGATGGGTGTGGGGGAGTCATGTGAGGAATAATTTATACACACATTATTTTTATGAAACACTATGTCATTTCTGATGACTGAAACACAGCCTGAAAGTTTCAGTGTAACATTTAATAATCAAATTCACTGGGGCAGTTTGTCGTCCGACTCACCTCGGGAACATGTGACCGGTTTCTTTCACCTCATTGCACGGAATGTGATGCTTTACATCTGGTTTGTTTATCCAGGTCTGAATGTTGACAATCTCCTTCCTGTCATCGTCTGACATGGATGAGCTGTCAATCTCATCTATGGAGGGGGCCAGACATTAGATAGTGGTAAATCAAAACTGTATCACATAGCAATATGCTGCTGCAATGTATGTTCTTTCATAAATAATTTAATTTTCCGACTGCAGCTGCGTTCAGAAAGACTTTACCTGTGTCATACTCCTCCTCGTCACCGATACTGAAAACAGGCTTCACCCCCCGGTAAGGTTTGCCAACACGGTCGCTGCTGCTTACATGCCTACAGACAGGAAGCAAACAGGGCAACTTTAGAGCTTCACATCAGCACTGAGTGAAAAAAGTGAAGAAATATCAATGCCTGCGACTGAAAAGTCACATTAAATACACATAACAGCAAGGCTGCACACAAATAGCAATGACATGAAGACCTCCAGGCTGCAGTGAAAAAACCGTCTTAGACATGTAAGCCCACTACTGCCACAGGTTATGCTGTTAAATATAAAGACAGAGGTTAAATGAGACATTTCTACTTGGATATTAGAAGAGTTACGGGTAAGTCATTGTATGATATTCAGGGCTATTTGCAGCAAATCATAGTGTTGTTTTTATTTTTTTTCATTGAGGATTCAAGTTTTCTGCATAGCCCTGGCTATCATCTAAAAAGAACAACAATGAAATGAAAAGACAGACTGTTAAAAGTGCATCTCTAAGCAAACAGCAGTGAAGCTGAGGTTCTCCCTAAAACGCCTCATCTGTTCAGACTAGAAAGAGACGAACGGACTCAGTGGGTTGTGGATGTAAAGATGACTCAATGCTCCCTGAGAGGCGACAGCGGCTTCAGCGGTGCAAACTAAACAGCAGTGTTGGATGTTGTTAGTGAAAGCATGAAGACAGATCTCAAGAAAAAAAACCCTTGTCTTGTACACAGGGAACGTGTAGTGTTATATCATATGAGTGAGCGGTGTGAGGCAGGGGATGCTGACACTAAGGCATGCGTTAATGTGACACAGACTAAGTCTCCTACAGTCCCAGGGAGGGGGACTGGTGGGTCTGCAGCCAGTGGACATGCTGGTGACAAACAGCTTGATGTTAGCTCTTACCGATCAGGAATCACCTTCTCTGGCCAGGGCAGATTGAAAGATATTCTAGCGTGGGATAAGGCACAAGGTATGGTGAACATAAATTAAAATACAAAAAAAGACTGTTATAGGAGATAGTTGCCTGATTTTGATAGCCCAGTGTACATACTGTGCAAGAAGCGTGTAGAAATCGAAACATTTTTACTGGCTACATATGTCACAATTGCTCACATATTAAGCCAAGCGTACAGATAATAAAAATTTTGGTTGAATTGTTAATCCCGGCAAAGCTCAACATTAACACCACTATTAACCAAGAAGTGAAGTGTAATAGTGTGTTGTAGCATGAGTTCCCCAGAGGGATATAATTGGATGTTCACCTGTCTACAGGAGTGGAGGTGTTCTCAATGAAGCTGATCATCTTCTCCTTTACGTTTACCGACTTGGACTTGAGAGCAAACGTCATTTTGTTGACCAAAGACTTGACTCCTTTACCGTCTCCAGGGCTGCTCAGAGAATCTCCCTGCATTGTCACGAAAAGAAAACAATCCATGTAAAGAAGTAGAAACATTGAAAATGCATCGCAGAGCTAAAAGATTCTCTTTAAGGTTAACGTGTTTCAACATCCGCGGACGCTTACATCTGCAGAGCTGAGGCTGCTGTGAGATCCCGACGTGCTGACAATCCAGTGGACGTACGAGGAGTCGAGGCCCTCGACATTCATGTCTACCAGATGCTGCTGGAGAGCTGAAATCACACAAATCTCAAGTGAGTTTTCGGTTCTTATCCGAATCCAAAAAGCATTTGTGATATTCTTTAAATATTCATCCACTCACCCATGAAACCTCCTTTAGCAATGCTGACGTATTCTTTGTTTTTCTGTAAAAGAAAGCCTTTAATTAGCAAAGATATTATGTAATTGGTAAACATGGTAACAATTTGTGTTTTCTAGTGATGATGTTAACTCTTTTCATCATCTAGTCCCTCACCTGCAGGAAATGGGCCAACACCATGTTCATGTACATGTCCTCCTCCTCTCTCCCACTGCCCATGAAGCACAAGTGCTCTCCGCTGGCGATGGAGCCTGACTCCAAAGACTGCTTCTGTGCCTCCAAGAGCGACTTCACAGAGAGAGCGAACTCAGATGGGTTCTGGAGCATCTGTGGGAGAAATGACACATTTATTACATTATTCACATTTGTCATATCGGGTTTACTGTCATTTCACTCTACTAATGGATGTAGTGACATTTACGCCCACCAGGTCAGAGTCCAGGTGAAAGGCAGTGGACAGGTGCCCCGCGTTGTACTGCTCAGCGGGCCGACAATCCACCACGAAGAAGCGTACCCCATCCTGAAAATCCATTATTATCACATCAGACATCATCTTCTCTTAGTTACTATTTTTCCACGTTAGCAGAAGCTAATCAAAGGTCAGCTGAGTGTTACTGACCTGCTGCTGCTGGTTGGCCTGCAGAATTTCAGGGACAGACACGGGGAGACACAATGCCTGACTCAGGTCTGTGTCCTCTTCTTTCAGAGCCACCAGGCTGCTACCAAACAGATTCTGGTTCATCTACCAGGGCAGAAAAAAAACAACACACAATAATGGTTTTTAAACAATGCATTCTCTTGTGCAGCGTCCTCCATCTCTGTTAGCAGTCTTGGTTTTACTCAGCGCAAATCCATGTACAACATCCGTATGTAGTGCCTTACCTTTCTGAGAGACAAAGGGGTCTTGCTCTGGTAATACTGCGCCAGAGAAAACAAATCTTCAATGTCTTCACCTTCCAGAAGGGATGGAGAAGCTTCCAGCATTTCTGTGACAGAGAAAACCTTGTTTATGCCCGATGTTTAACGTGATATTGAACAAATCAAAAGACAGGAAGTCAAACTTACTGATGATGTCCTCTTTGCTGTCTCCTTCTTGTGCAAGGATGGTCTCTCTGAGGGTCAAACAAAGACAAATCAAATCTAGGTTCGAATTTCCTCAGTATGAACATGTTTTTCTGTATAGCCTCCGTGAGTGGCTGCCTACTTGGCATTGACGAGGATGATGAGCATGAGGAAGAAGATGAAGAAAGGGTCAGCCTGCTGGAGGTAGGAGTCCCACAAGGCCTGGGTGACGTCAGGAAGGCAGTGGCTGGAAAACAGACTGCCCATCTGTTGAGGCAAGATAAACAAGACATTTAGCATTTAACAAATACATGAACTGTCTGAATCAACGGGCAGTAACATTTCAACAAACCCAGTTGATGGCGTAGGAGTCAGGTGTGATCTTTTTGGTGTCCAAGAAGGAGCAGAGCTCTGGCTCGTGGTACTGCAGCAGTAGTCTGTATAGGTGGAAGGGGCGGCCGTTTGGCACACAGTCCCTGAAATGGACACGTTTTGCAGGCATTATAATCAAAGCCACTATATGAGCGGGACCAACAGGACAAGGAGTGCTCAGACGACTCACCTGGGGATGTATTTGTTCATGATGGCGTAGAAGCAGTTGTAGAGGTCGCTGCGGGGAAGCTGAAGCCCCAGTAGTGGTTTGAGCAGGTGCGGCCAGCTCAGCTCCGGGGTGAAGGTAATGTTGCGGGACTTGCAGTAGAAAGTGATGACTGACTCAACATCGGACACCATGTCGCTCCTCTCCTCCTCTGATACTTCCAGCTGGTCTAAACATGTGGACCAAAGCAGGAAGTGTTAGTAGTGTTTTTCTATAAATATCTTTGTAAAAATGAAATGTTGAATTCACGCTGACAAAACAAACCTACTCAGTGTGACGAACCTGAGAGGTTAAGCACAAAAATAGCACTTTTTCTGCATGCCTTGTTGCTTCCTATTTTGAGCCACAATAGATCTTGTCAAAGGAGCAGACTGTTGTTTCTTCCTATTAAATCCTGACAATCTTCTTTAGATACTGGCAGACTAAGTGAGATCCAAAATTAAAATAACCTTTTCTCCCTTCCTGTCACTTACAGAGGTGTGCATCTGTCTATTTGTGTCGTGTATACTGTCTCAACTTGAGACACAAGGTGCTGGAAAGTCCTGAGGATGCTTTGGTATTTAAGTTATCTGCATCCATGAAAGGGTTCTTACTGAGGCTAAATGATTTGTCTAATGTTGGCTCATTGCTTAGTTTTTCTTTCAGCATTTTACAAGCAAAATACTAGTAGAGATTCTGCCTATAAATGGTACAAGCCAGATCATCCTTCCAGTTTTCACTCAGGATAAATCCTCTTCATAAAATATACAGAACGGTTTGTTTTAATTATGACTGGTGCTTCTCACATCCTGCACCTGCACAAACTGCAAGTGATTACATTCATCCTGTCCATATTTTGGTGCTGCTGATTCCAAAATTCAGGATTGTGTCATGAAATTAGAGGCATGTGTATTTTACTCACCAATCAGCTGCTGGCTGCGGTTGTGAATGAGGGTCTGTTCGGGTAAATCGAGGACACCATCCCAGGGAGACAGGCTGTCTCCTTTGCCGGAGACATTTAGAGCGATCTGCCAACAAAAAAAACAAGGAATCATTGCTAAAAATGCAGCTACTGAGTGATAAAGGGACACTTGATAGATACACATGAAAGACTGAGTCTGGTCTGTCAACAGCTGCTCCACTAAGAAACAGTGTTACTCAAAGATTAAAAAAAAAACCCAAAAAACAGGCCGAGTAAGGAGAAATTCCTAAAAATAAGGGAAGAGTTTGTCTTTACTTTAGGACTCCTATGTTTCTTGCTCTAAGAGCTATTCATGAAACATTTTAGCACTAAAAGTATCTTTTAAGTCTCAAAGAGGTAAATGTGAGAGGTGATGTGGCTCCTTGCATCAGGATTTTATCAAAACAAAACAGTAACACCAGTGAAAAATGCAGTTTGAAGCAATGATGAACTTAGAATATAACCTGTCAAAAGAATATAAGTCTATCAGAATTATTCATCAAGCCCGTTTTGTTCCGACAGTTGGAGTGCACATTAAATAATCACCAACTGCCATAAATAATTGAGTAAAGCTGATTTCATGGCCATCGCTGGATTACCCCGTAAAATAGGCACAATATGTAGAGTTAAGGGCCTTCCACACCAACAATGATAACTATAACAACAACTATAGTTTTGGAAATCGTTCTAACTCAAGTGGATGACGAGGAGTCCACGCCACAACTATAATGACAACGACAGTGGTGAACGATATCATAGGGATCACATTCAGAGAGATTTGATGAACGATAGAAACACTGACAGCCAATCAAAATCCATCCCCTGAACCATACGACACCACAAAATCTCCATCTAGTCAAATCAGTGCAATTTGGTCTGTAAATACTGGAACATCACACCAACTAGTGTCCCAAAATACTTATGAGCAACACACTGAATCACCATCAGCCTGTGAACACAAACCCTTCTGGTTTTCTTTTTCTTTCTCTGTGAAACATACAACAGTAACAAGTCATCAATATCCATTTTCTTAAGCTGCCGACACAGCTGGAGCATGCGGTGTGTGCTTTGCACCACTGTTTACAGAACATTATCGTTCATAAGTGTGGATGCTCACATCACTAGTTGTTGTTATGGTTATAGTTCTTGGTGTGGACAGCCTTCATCCTATCAAAGGATAAATATTTGTTCAGTCAACTGAAAAAATCTCATCTCAGTATCAGTGTGTGGATACAATCTACTGGACAAATTAATATTTCACATTGTTTCATGTATGAAACTTATGACTGTTTATAAAACATTTAAAATATTTGTTGATGAAATCTCTCCATCCCTCCACACCCTGTTGTTTAATGGTTTAAAGTAATTAGATGAAGTCAACAGGCCAATATACAAGTACCAATAAATGTATTTCTAGTATTACTATGTTCATTTTATAATTATTTTGAATATATTCATAATATTTCAAAGCATATTTATTGATCCTATACAATCCAACACTGTCAACTGTATCAAAGTTTTGATGTAAAATGAAATGAAGACTCTATGAACGCTAACTTACATAGACTGTAGGGTAGCGCTGTTGTAAAGTAATTGTCAATGTATTGAAATGACATTGTAGGTATGTGGTTTCAAACACTACTGAAACTCCAACTGTGGGTGTGTCATGAAGTAGAGACAGCCTTCATATCATTTGCGTATGTGATGCTTGTGTTTCCAGTTTGTTGGCTTCTGTCTGAGGACGATAACCATCAGTGAGTGGACTCTAATAGTAGAAGTGTTACTCACTTCTATTTATATCCATACACATGATCTTGTACATGGATAACAATGAACTGATGAATGAATTCTATGCTTTAACTACAACTGTCACATTATAAGTTTCTTATAGATAGTTATTTTAGCTTCAGACAAATGACTATCTTGCAGACTTCACTGCTGTCCTAACCCTCTCTGTAGTGGTCACAGTGTGTAAACATGCTCCTCACCTTCCACATCTTGGCTCTGTGTTGAGCTGAAGACTCCTGGACCTGGATGATGCTTCTCTCCATCTCCATGTCAGAGCCGCCAGAGTCCAGAGCCTCAGCTAGATCCTGGTCCCTGAGGAGGCACGCAGAGAACAAATGAAGTTCATCTCCACCACATAACAAAGATTTCTTATGTGTTAAATGTGTCCATAGTTCCTAAAGAAATTGAGTTATCTCCATCACTGCAATCATGATACACAATCTTATTGAGCTGTAGTGATTAGTGGCTTCACTGATTAGTCAGTCTACATAAAAGAAAACAAATATCATTTTCATATTATTTTTAAATCAATGCCTTCAAGTTGCTTGATTTACTCCACCAACAGCACAAATATATTAACTTTACTATCATAAATGACAAAGAAAAGCATCAAATCCTCACATCTGAGAAGCATGAACTAGTGAATATTTAGTGTTTTGGCTTGAAAAAGAAAATCCACACAAACAAACAAACAAAAAAGATTCTTCGATTACCAAAATAGTTGTGGATTAATTTTCTGTCAGTCAACTAATCAATGAATCATCTTATTGTTGCAGCTCTTGTTTTAAATTAAATAAATTTAGGGATTTTCAATGTTTACTATAATTGCAAAATGAATGCCTTTCAGTTTTTTATGTCTGGTCAAACAAAATTAGCAGTTTTATTTGGTCTTTGGTAACTTCTAATGGCCACCTATCATCAACAAATTGATTTAAAATGTATTGATAAACTAAGATAATATTTAGTTATCGTCCTGTCTAATTAAACCCAAACACATTCAGTTTATTATCATAAAAAACCAAAACATGTTCACATTTAAGAGACTGGAATCAGAGAATTTGGACATTTTTTCTTAAAATATGACTCCAAACGATTAATCAATTATCAAAATAGCTGGTGATTCATTTAATAGTTGACAACTAATCGATTAAATGACCAATCATTGCAGCTCTATTACAGCTATGTACGATAATTAATACTAATCTGCTGATGATTTTGATTTGACTCTTCATTATCATGCAGTCAAACGTGTTGAAAAACCTGCTGGACCCAACAGGTCATTGTGTCACATCTCAGGAAGATGAGATGAAACACTGGCGATATGAGAGTTTGGTTAAAACAGACCTGGATTGGGGTTTGAGCTCAGGGTTTGGTTCTAGTTGAGCTGAAACATATCCGACAAACACCGGCTGTCTGGCTAGATATTGTTAGCTTTCTGGCTAACAAGCTTTGCCCCTGAAATTGTCAAAGTGAGGAAGAAAGTGATGAAACGATAAAGACTTTTCACACAAGCTCTTTGGTTATTCGTGTCCGTGTTAATGGCTCGACTCTTGATTTATCAGAACCAACTTGGTTAAATAATATTAGCTGTTAGCTGCCGAGCAGTAACGGTGCCAAACTGGCTCGATAAGACAAACATCGACCGTCAGCAGAGCAAATTAACCACACAAACTCTTTTTTAGTGACTACACACTAAATTCTGTCAGATGAAGCTAACACAACTGTTTGACAGTCGAAGAAAAACCCCTCTTCTTTAATGTAAAACCGTCTCACCAGCTGCCTTGAAGAGCTTCCTCCACCGCATCCGCCATTGTTGTGTTGACGGAGACACGTCACATGCCGTCAACACGGCCCGTCTGTCGCGCGATGCTGTCATTGATTAATTAGATTGTCTGATCAATTATCTTTCAACTAGATTGTAACACTTCAAGCTGTTCGGCGATGAATTAGCTAACAATAATTAAAATACTTTATAGGCTCTACTTTAATATTTGTGAGTGATATTTGTAATTTTAACAGGAGGATATGAAACAGACCTATTTCTTCATGTTATGATCAAGAAGGCTAAATGTCCCCTAAGTTCCCCTTATTTTTATTTTTCATTTGCCTCCACAGTTTATTGTTTTTTTTCTCACAGTACTTGTAGCTAATTCTGTTTGCCCAGATTTTGTTTTCTTCTGTTTGTTCTGTTACTTATTTTTCCACTGATTTACTGTAATGTTTTTTTTTTTTTTGTTTCATTATGTTTTGTATATATTGAAAAGTTAACAAAAAAAAGGCTAAATGCTACATTTTGACACACTACGTCATGTAATATCAAATCCTCTTTCTGAATGACCTCTAGCCTCAAGGTGTTAATAGGATTAAAACTAAGTCGCTTTGTTCACTCTTGAATCATTGTTCGTGATCAACACCAGTAGTTAGTCCTGGACAGATGACTGTTTCTGCTGATTATAGGCTTTTTTCTAAGCAGACACTTTGCAGTAGTCATGCTATGGAAAGCACGTGTTACTAATAACATTAACGATGGTGTCTGTGTACTAGTAAACCATGACAGTGTCAGCCAGCACACACATTATCAGGACCCTGAAACTGAAGCAGCTGAATGGAATTCAGCAATCATTCATTTTCTTATTTATATCTGTGCTTCTCCCACTTTATCACTATACAGGTGATAGTCTTACTTGTCCAAAGGTCAACCTCCTGATAAATTTAATATTAGAGAGAGAAATATAACAAAATCTTCAAAAGCTATACCTATTGCAATGTTAAATATCCACTTAAGGTTAATGTGATGTTCCATTCTTACAAATTATTTTGTCTGTGAAACCTCAAGAACACACACATAAACAATATCAGATATATAAAATGACCATTATTAATCAAGCAATATTATTAAGCCAACAAGTTAAGTTTCACCAGTTTATGAAAATGCTGCCATGACATCACTTTGGTTACTGAAGAATAATAAACTCCTTCAATTTGGGGATTTATCTGGTTTCAGCAACATTTCAAAGGACAAACAAACAATGAGGTCTCCAACCATTAAAAGTCAAAGAGTTCTCAGAGCATTAACATAAAGCTAAAGAGTACAAGACTACGTGCACAGGCTGGAAGAAAACTTGCAAAGATGAAATTCATTCCAGGAATTATAACTTTATTAGGATTCTTTCACTTTGGTCACCATACATATTGTTGATGAAGAATGTCAGTGTAGTTTGTCAGTCAGAATTTAGTGGATATCTGAAGCTGAAGGTCACATCCATTTCTCTGAGGTTAACCCATGTTTGAAGATGATTTCTGAGTAATTCCCACCAGCTGCAGCTGGAATGCATGATTTGGTTCTTTCAATGACACACCTTCAATGAAATGTTGCCAATAATGCTGCTACATGCATGAAAATATCTTTTAGCAGTTGTGGCTCATTTCTTTTTTATAGATGACTGTACAGGTGCTACTTGAGAACCAAATCATACACTGTACCAAGAGATTCTCAGTGCTGCATGTAGGCTGGAAACACTAAGGCCTGTGTTGTGGGAGGATACATTTAAAAGGAGGGCACGTAGAAAAAAAAAAAAAAAAAAAAAAATCAAACCACTGTCTTTTTACTCTGTCAAAAGATGAAACCAAATGTAGCATGAAAAATAAACATTTTACAATAGTATAGAAAATAAATCATGTTTATCAATTTAAGTGATCTAGGAAAACAAACACTGAATATCCAATCCCTTGTGACATCTTCTGACACTAGAGGCAGTTCAAAAAATAACATTTTCAAAAAACTAAAGACATAAAGTTGGTTACATTTTCCTAATCCAAAGTGTTTTGCCCAGTCTCTTATCGTTAGGGTGTTCCTAGTGTTCAAACAGCACGAGCATTGCATTTACATTTATTTATAAAGTGAACATGCTGCACAAAAAATATATATTTAAAAAAACAAAAAAAGAAAAACAGGCAATCCTGTAATTAAAAAAAAAAAAAACAGAACAAAAAAAAAACACTTCAGGATCCTAAACTAACTCCTCTGTATGCCCTTATCCCTTATGGGATCAATTCCAGCATTACAAACACAGACATTACACATGTGACTATAATTTTAAATCTTGCATTCGGAACTGATACTGTATGTTACATATGGAAGGTAGCTGGACAAAAACCCTTTTAGATCAGCTTAAATTAAGAGGTGAACAGTCCATTAGAACTATATAAAGCTCTCACAGTATTTTCTGTAGATCTAAGTGTCACATAAACCGTAGTCAGTAAATGGTTCAGACTGAGCACATTTCCATTCTCTTACATTTCACATCATTACTTGTAATTTGGACAAGTATACATGAGCATTCATGTATGATTTTTCCTCTCAAGATGACACAATCTTTCTTTACTCTGAGCAAAAAAAAAAAAAAAAATGTTGATGTTATTGTGGTTGAAATAAGTGTCAAAGGGCTGTGTTGTTAAAGACCCCCCCACCCAAAACAACCTACCAAGTACACCAGAAGCCCCGATCACAGCCTTGGCTTGATTGGGAATAGATATCCATCTTTTCCATGACAGCAAACCCCTTTAATGTGATGTAAACACGGTATGTTATTCAGGGTGCTTCCTTTTATCTTTTATGATCCAGTACTCATTTTTATACAAATCAAAGTAAGTCAGACAGTTGCACTTTTAACATAGTTAGGTTCAGCAATGAAGACTGAGATTGGCAATCAATAGGCCGAGAAGTTACAGCGTCGGAGGTTTCAGCCCGTACTTCCTCGCCACTTCTGTCTGGGCGTATGCGGCATCGCATAACGAGTACAAATGGGCCATCTCCATCTCTGACTTGGCTAGGTTAATCGCCTTGTTGAACATTTCTATCGCCTTGTCCAGATTGCCCCTGGAAGGAAAATGCTCGTGTTATTTGAAGCACTTTGAGAAAGACACAATATGAGGTTTGGGTCAAACTGTTAATCTCACCTTTGAACTTCGATGGTTCCCATGGTTTCATAAGCAAAGTCACATTTGTTGTCAATCTCAATCGCCTTGCTGATGAGCTCTAGACCCAAATCAAGGTCTTGTTTCCACTGCAGCTGTAACAAACTGGACATATATTGAAGAATTACCAACTGATATCTAGTTTACACTTATGAATCAGATCTTATTTTAACAATATGCATAACTGAAGGGGGAAAAAAAGCTTACCCCTTGTGGACATATGTGGTAGCATTGTCTGGTTCCAGTTCAATACACTTGTCATACATCTCATCTGCTTTTCCAAACTGCTGTTGATCAGTCAAAGCCTGAAAATAAACAAAAACACTTGCGTTGTAAGGTCTGTTGAACATGTCAACAACGTCTGAAGCTGACATTTTCTGTCTGAATTTTAATAAAATATTTTATAAATGCCATTTAAATAAGAAAAAAAGCAACCACTGATCATTGTTGGAATAGAAATTCACATTTTTGGTTATATACCTGAGCGTAGAGAGCGTAGCCTTCAGCACACTTTGGGAACCTTCTGATAACATCTTCAAAGCCGTCCATGGCGGTCTGTACTTGTGACGGGTTGTTTCCAGTATATGCTTGTCTATACTGAAGTACATAGCAAAAACAAACTCACTCAGTTAACTCACTCGATAGTGAAGTTAATGTCAGACAATCTCGCTTTTTAAAGTGTTTAGATGAAAACTTACAAGAGCGAAGCATTTCTGTGCCTGGGCTAGAGCCGAGTCAGGCCTGAGCAGGATGCACTCATCGAAGTCTCCCACGGCCTCGTCCACCTGGTCCAGCAGAATCTTCAGCTGAGAGGAAATATAGAGGACTTCGTCTTACACTACAGCATATACCAGGATCCATTCACAAACTGGCACCTAATGAGCTAAACCTATGTTAAAAAGACCAGTTCATCCAGACACCTACCTGACCCCTATGGTGATACACATCAGGGTTGCGTGTATCGATGTCAGCTGCCATGTTGAAGTCTTGTGTCGAGAGCAGAGGCTGCTGCTGCTGCATGTACATGCTTCCACGCTTGATCAAAGCATTGGCTCGTAGCTGTGAAAAATTAGACGACACAACAGAGAGAGATCCTGTGATGTTGTAGCCACCAGCTCATCTTTCAAAAGTCTTTATTTATATGTAAACATCATAAGGTAAGCTGTGAAAAAATGGCATGCATTAAAAATAAGATTAAATCTGGAAAACAGGTCCGTACCTTCACATTGGCATCATGCATGTTGATTACTCGATCCAGATCAGGTTGAGCAGCAGTAGCGTTGCCAATCAGCAGGTAGAATGTAGCACGCAGCAGCAGGGCCTCAGCAGTGTATCGCCCGCCTGACTCGATCTCCTTGGTGCATTCGCTGATGATTTTGTCATAGTTCTCCTCCTCCATGTACTGCTTTGCCTTCAGGTAGCCAGAGCTAAGGACATGAAAAAGACCAGATAAGAAAAACTGTTTATCTACTAGGTAATAATTCACAGTTTTGAAAAAAATTATTTCACTTAATACACTTTAAACTGCAAGTAAACATTTGACCTCAGAAGATATCTTCAATGTGCCCCTCTGCACAAAAACAGACTTCAATGTATTGTAATGCTGAAACAGATTAACAATGCACTGTTTAGTACTTGGTTAATAGGCATATATTGTTGTGCAAACTCAAAATATTAGAGGTTTCCATAAAATATCAATGACATGCACATTTTCTTTACTACACAAAAATGTGTTTGATTGTGACCCTCCAGGTTTACTTCTGGATCCACAGCTAGTTCTACATATTTGTTTTGACTTTGTGAATCCCTTTACTTTTCAGTTGGTCAATATTTCTAGTTGCTCAACGCTTTCTGCAAAAGATATCAAAAAATAAAAATAAAAAAATTGTGGCCCAGCAGATGAATCATAATGATTTTAGTCATCCCCTGACGTTTACTCTAAAGACACAGTAAGGCTGTAATTCTCAGGCGTACATCAACATCTAAAGCCATGACATTTTCAGAACACACTCATGTTCTCCTGAGGATGCATCATTTGGATTTTATCTAGTGCAAACCTCAAGTTTTAACTAGTAACATTTTGAAATTCTATATGGAAGATAGCGACACTCCCCAGAAAAAACATTCTGCTTAGTTCCCATTAAGCAAATTTACACCCACACTCCTGCATCTCATCACTGTCACTGTCACTGATAGTGGAAAGGTCATAGGATCATAAAAACCAAATGAGTTTCTTCCGTTGGAAGCATGAATATGTTCAGAGCTTTAATGGCAACCTCCCCATTTGATTCAAATATTCTTGGAAATTTTGTGACTGTTAAGTCAACACAGGGACAAAGATACCTGTAGAGCATTTCCAGCATCTTGCTCTATGCCACCAGCTCGTCCGCAGTGTTGGACAAGTTCACTTGAAATTACTGATGACATATTACTCATTGTAAAAGTAATTACTGACTTTATTTCTCAGCAGCAGAAGTAATGCGTTTTATTACTCATTACTTTACTTTTGTTAATCAGCTGTCAGCTCCAATCCTCCACACCCACATGTAATATGTATTGTATTTGTGTTTAACAAGCAGGCAGGATACGATTTGGAAGAATGTACTGACCATCCAACAGCTAGTGTTAGCGTAGCCTCAGTGACTGCACAAAGCACTCCAGAAGTCCCGACCTCAGCTGCATGATTCATGGATTTAGTTCTCTGAACTGAACTAGCGCCAGGTGATTCCTGAACGCAGGCGTACCCGTGGCTAACGATAGTGAGCCAGCTAAGCTACAACCCAACTTTGGAATTACTGCGAGTTGCATTTGTCCTCCAGAGAGGTCTGCCAGCTGAACGCAGGGACCACATTGATATCAACCCTCCATCAATCCAGTAAGACAGCGAGCACGCCGACCCCCAAGTGTAAAAGTAATGGAGCGTTACTGGGATTAGTAACTGTAATATAATTATTGAATTTCAAACTGTAATAATATTACTATTAATATTATATTAAGTAATGCGTTACTGCCCGACACTGCTCCTCTGTCCCTCCTGGTGAAACCTAAATGTACCAGTTAAGTTGATAATAAGCAAATATTCTCTGACCTCTCAGTGACTTCAGCTGCCTCGCCCTCCTTGTCCTTGTCTTCATCTTTCTTCTCCCCCTTCTGCAGGGGCTGCGAGATGATGTCATCAGTGAATGAACTAAAGTAGGACTTGATGAACTGAGGAGAAGGCATCATGGGTTCACGGTTCTGCAGAGGGAGGGTTAAAAAAAAATAGATGTTTACTGTGCACTCAGGGAAATGAAACTGACACAAAATGTCTCTAGAAGTGTACAAATACCTTGTATTTCTCTTTGGCCTTCTCTTTTCCCAGCTGTTTCAGCACCTTGTCTGCTAGCAGCATGCTCTGTTGGTTCTGGAAGGCCTCGAGAATACACACCGCTGTGACATCTGGAGGATTAAAAGGAAACAATAGCAAATCAACAACAGTTACACATTTTAAAAGACACATTTGTACAAAGGATAATTTTAAAAGAAAAGGGGTCTGGTCTCACCTTCCAAGCATTCCTTCTTGTTGTCTAGTTTTTCCAGAGCTTTAGCCCTCCTGAACAGAGCCTTGACATAGCGTGGATTAAGTTCCACAGCCTGAGAGCAGTCCTGCACCACTTCTGTCCATTTCAGCTGCAATAAAAGTTATAAACTTTGACATTTTCCAAAAATATCTGTATGAGAATTCAGTAGAGTCCCAGAGTGTGTCCACTATCCAGAGAGGCTTACAAGTGCAGTGGAGATGCAGACCTGTATGTAGCAAATTCTTTCCTTTGTTGAAGTACGTTTTTTATTAACTAGGATACAGATTTGCCTGAAAGGTAATAGTTCTCTATGAGTAAATGTCACTTCTGCTCATGCTTTATCTTTGATAAAAGAGTTTATTTTTTCCCTGTGCATATTGATGTTGAGACATTTAATAAAGCTTACAGTCCAAACTAAGTCTGTACAAAAATGTCAGTGTAGCAGAACTGAAAAATACTGCAAACTGTTAAAGAGATCATTTCACCACAATAAGATCAAGAGATCTATAGTGATCATGACATCTCAAGACCAACATATATGATGACAGTATCTGTAACCAAGTAACACAACCAGTTACGCCCGGCAGACTGCAGCCTAAATTGAAGGGAGTGGTTTACAAACCATTTCTTAAGTGAATAAACCAGTCTGCATGATTAGCGTTGTCCAAATACATCAAACATTTAACTGCTGGCAGCTGGGATGGAATCTTCTTCACTGATTAATCAGCTCAACATCACACTTTCAGCCGGAGAGCATATGTGAACAGAATGTAAGGTTAATATAACACTCAATTTCAGTGTTGATGTTTCACTTGGTGTGTTGCTACACATTGACCAAAGATCTAAAACCTCTGTTCCTCTGGCTTTAAGGTATAAGAAGAGGGTTCTCTCCTTCTACAAGCACCTCAACCCAGTGAATATCTCTGGAGACAAAGTGTACCATACTGCAACATGCAAGACACTCACCAGGATATTCTAAAACAAACTACAATGACTGTGTGTTATTGTACGTAATTTCTTCAAAAGAATGAATGAAGAATCGATGCCAGACAGAGACAACAGTGTCATTGCAGCAAAAGGTTGACATAATAGTGAGAAATTCACTTTGTCTGGACACACTTTCTCATTCAAGTTAATGGGACAATGTGTTCAAACTTTTGACTGGTACTGTACGTCACTCATAAGATGTGTTTCTGACACTGTTTCAGCTTTTTTTTTTTTTTTTTTTTTTTACATTGTTGAATATCACAATAATCTCATTAAAATTTACAAGAAGATGGTACCGACCTGCTGTTCGTAGGCTGCTGCTCTGTTCTGGTAAAACGTTGACAAATCAGTCTTTTGCTCTGTGGGGCACAGAGCAATGGCTTCTGTGTAGCACTGGATGGCGTTCTCATACTTTCCAGCCTTGAAGTACTTGTTGCCCTTGTTCTTTGCTGCTTGGGCCCGATCCAAAGGGCTCTAAATGAGACAGAGAAAAGATGGTGTTTATTGGTTGAATGGTGTCTTCTGCATCTCAGTAGACTAGATCAAGGACTGAAGAGCCAGAGGGTTATTTAACATAATTAAATATCTCTCAGCAATCTATTAGAGCTGCAACTAGTCGACTGACAGAAAATAAACTGGTAATTCCCTTTCATCGTCTTCACATAGTAAAGTGAATATCTAATGTTTAGACTGTGATAAGACAAAGCCAGACATTTGATGACATCGCATTGGGCTCAAGGAAATCGTGATGGTATTTTTCACAGTTTTCTGGTGTATTATTGACCAAAAGATTAATTGATGGATCTGGAAAATAATTGTCAGATTAATCAATTAAAACAATCATAGAAGAGCCAAAATTGCAAAAGGACCATTTATAACAACTATGCCGACACCAACACTGATTCAAGGATAACAACTGTAATAGTAGGCTACAAATGATGATTATTTTAATTATTGATTAATCTGTCAGCCATTTTCTTACTTGATCGTTTGGTCTATAAAATGTCAGAAAAAAGTGAACATTGCAGTTTGGCATTTTTTCAAGAGAAAACAACTTAATGATTAATGGATTTCATCCTGTGGATACATTTTCTGACCACTGACGAATCGATTAATTGTGCATTAACTCAAAACCCTGCTTTCAGATTTCTATAAATAAATGAGCTCAATGATGGATAAGAAAGCACATTTCACTGACATTAGCAAACACTGCAGGAACAAAGAGACTTAAACCATTTGATGTTTGTGTTTGAAATGTGAAATGGTTTATAACGGTTGAATGTTTGTCTTAATCCACGTGCATTACTTTGCATTAATATCACACAATACCTTAAATGAATCCTGTCTGTGTCACGTCACACATGAACAGAATCTGTTTATTAGCCAAGTATGCAGCACGCAAAGCATGTGTCTGACTAAAAATATAGCAAGAGTAAAGTGATAATGATTATGTACTACTACAATAAACAAAGTGGTGCTAAAATTAAATGACAAATTTTAAATCTATTTACAGAATGGGATAATAATAGTTTTGAAATGGAATATAAAACTTGAAATGATATATTGACTGTACACAGCTGTGTTATGGCCAAAGAAATTGTGACAAGAGCAAAAATTAAATGTGACATGTACAATAAATAATTTAATTATGTAACCGTGGAGGTTGGATGCAATGTACAATGTAAAGTCCAGTTTGATGAAATATATGAAAGTGACCAGTGCAGGGATTGAAAGAGGGATGTGAGATGTAAAGTCCAGTTTGATAACAGTTCACCTGTTTAACAGGGCAACAACTTCTGGAAATAATGACTTAACATTTTACCTTTATCACACTTATTACTCAATGACATCCTATTTATAGGATCGGTTTCATATTTGCGAGCTAACAATCTCATACTAATGATATTGTATTCTATAATTACACAAAGCTGCTTCATGTAACTTAGCTCATGGACGCCATAATATCGATAGCATGACTGAATGAACGATCATGGGGGAAACATGAGTGAGGTGTCCATTACGCATGCATGTTACCACGAAATGAAAGCTATGACAGCCAGCAACAGCCTGTCACACTGTATAATGAAACCAACGCAGCCTGGTTCAAATGACATTTGCAAAACATAAAAATTACAAAGCTGTGCTTGTGGCTCCAAATAAAAAGCCTCGTGTCGTTTTGCTCCCACATGTTTTTACTCGTCAGTCGCACTTACATGATCTGTAAAGTCAATGGTTGCTTTTAAAGGCGTGCAGGCATTTGCAACCAGGCTAAATTAACCTAGCCGGCATATTAACACGGGCTAATCCAGCGCCGCTGAGCCGGTTGCTAATGGCCTTGCTCTCCTGAAGGTAGCTGCCACCGACGCTCGGTAACGTCAGGTGTCCTTGACTGTACTTTCACGGCAATGACGCATGTAGTAAGAAAGGTGTACGCACAGCTCAAAGGCATACACAGCTACCGTGATAATGGTGAATTAAACGCAGTCTCAGGGCATCAGTTACCATGTCCTCCTGTTCTCGGCTGGCCCGGGCTGCGCCGTCTTGGCCCTGCACCGGACTGGCGCTGCCTTCCGGTGTTTTCCGCTCCCCGCTCCCTTTCCCTCGCCTTTCCTTCGTCCGGCTGCGATTCCAGAGGTAAACCGCCCCGACCCCCAGCACTATGGGTGTCCCGACCAACAGTGCCAGCTGCCAGCGGGGTAGTCCAGTCCCGGACTGCGGCTCGACTGGCTTTGAAGCAGCCATGATCAACAACCGAGCAGTGGCTAACCAGCAGCGAGTACCTGCGTGCGTCAGACAGCGTGAGCAGGCGCCACTTCTTCTTCCCGTGCGCTGCGAGGTCACAGACACACCGAGGAATCATGGGATACTGCGGGACTGTGTGTAGTTGTAGTACGTAGTGACATTTTGTAGTCCAATCATAATCTCAGAGAAACTGTGGAGTTTGAGCCTTTAGAAATAGTGGCAACAAACCATTTTAGTAGTTCTCCGGAATTGAGCCAGTAGTCTGTTGTAGTCTCAGTTATAGTTTGCAGTGAAGGGCAGTGTAAAAAAAAGCCAAATAAGCAAACACATTTGAATTTTGCTTCAGTATAATGCACCAGTACACCACCACCATCCACTATGACCTCAATAATAAATATAAAGTAGAATTATCATCATCAAGCTTCGTAAAAAATAGACTTTATGGCAGAGCTGTTGTATTGGACTGCATTAGACTGCACAGGTGTTCATTACAAAAGTGCTTGGTGAGTGTATATCAGTACTTTCAGGAAACATGACCCCCACCTGTCACTGTCACAATAACATTATCCACTCTGTGGCCTACTTTATCATGCATGTACTGGACTGAACAGTTTGTACAGTATCTGAATCATTGTTATAGGGAAGACTTGTTATAATGATATACATAAGAGACAAATAGGCCTATGCTGGAACACTGTTTGCCACCAGATTTACCATTTGTCAGTAATTTGAATAAATACCATTTTCATGAGAGATGTGATCCAGAGACTATATGGACCAAGCACAATGTTGGCTGAAATTATAAGGAACTTAAAATCAGATATGAACATAGTGCTCTCATATAGCACCTATGATTTAACATGTCCAGGACACTGCAGCAGTTCCTTGCTTCACCTGGTCAAAACTCCAGCCTCAGTGAGAAGGGCACTAATGATATGCTTTCTACCCATCTAGTATTTCTACTTAATCCAAGGTACACTACACAGATAGATAAGGCCACATTACAACTGGGGTGAGTTTTATTTGTGATGTGGATAATGTAAAAATAAATAAATAAATAAAGTTTTACAACATTTTGGGACATTTTTAAACCATTAACGATTAAAATCTTACCAAAGTAATGTTTTCAATGTTTACAATCTTGAAAAAATGACTGCAGCCACCAGGCGGCAGTGTTGCTGATTCTCAACAAAAATCCATACTCTCACCTATTCCTCTACAGAGATGACCACATCAATTAAAATGTTGCATGATTATCTCTGTATGTGCTTGTATGTTAAAAGAAATTAAAATACTTCTTGCTGTCATAAACCAAGAGGGCTACAGCATAGCGTATTTTGTTTCCCCAGTAAAGACAATTTTATTTACAAGTACATATTTTTCAGCTGTAACACTCATCAACATATGGATTTATCATACGGGTTTGAGTGGGTGTTTCTGGGTTTGTATTTTTGCCAGGTTCTTCTCTGTACCCTTTCAGCGCTGAGTGCTTGTCTGTCTGGACGGTGCTGGAGCCTGACTATCAAATTTCGCTCTAGGCCATCTTTCCTCAAACAGTGACCAGCATTGCCCAGTTTTCAAAGTCAACTGTAGCTGGTTAAAGGGAAGCACATGTGATGAATAGACCTGTCCTTGCAGCAGCATAAACCTTTGTTAGAGCATCATTCCCTGGAGAGGTCGTGTACAGTTCAAGGACATACTGTACATTATGCTGTTGATTAATTCTGTTCCTGAAGTTGTACCGGATTAAAATGAAACGTTCGATATTAGATTAAAAAATGTATTTATAATATATACCAAGTTGAAAATAAAATTAAATTTTGTTTGTCCCGGCTGAGTAGCTCAAAACATGTTACTGGCCTAAAAATAATCAATTCTACACTAACACAGTAGCTTGATTTGAAAAGCCACAAAATCAATTTTGCCACTAAACTACAACACGTGATGAGACACATAAGTGTGTTTTGCATGTGTGGTGTGTGTTAGCTTCTCCTCACTGACTGAGCATGTAGGTGAAAAGGGGCTACAGACAGAGGTTACAATAAGGATGTCTGATCTTCTGGCTATTCCTGACTCTGTGTGCCTGCTATTGTTGGCACAGCCTGGCTTAGTTTTTAGTCGCTGCCACTGGATGTTGGGTAACCAGTGACCAACCTGTTCGTCTGTACTTTGAAAGTGTAAATGACACTGAATTATTCTAGTTAGACCATGTAATCTGATTAATTTCAGATGTCCATGCACGTAAAGTTTTATTTATGCAGTTGTTGATCTTGTTCTCTGGCAGACTAGTTTGAGTTCCAGAAAGTACTTTTAAGTATAATCTGTATTATCACACACCAGCAGAAGAGACAGTTGGTTCAATCAGTCGATAGCGAGCCTCTGAGTTGGATCACAGCTTCTTGTCTCCTCATTCACAAGCCTCATCCTCTAGTCTTCCAACTAGATTTGAAACAAAGAATTGTGTTGTTTACCTCTATTTGTTGGCACTTTTTTACATTTCAGACTAATTAGTTTATGTTAATTATCATGTACAACCACTGTAAAGAATTTAAAAATATCTCAAAAGATGTAAATTCAGCCAACCCCCCCAGAAAATATTTTCCAGTATTTGAAAAATACATTTTTATATTCTAGTATCACATAGGCATATATACTGTGTTCTTCTTGTTTTTTCCATTGTTTTTGGTATAATTTCTCTTCAGGTGTGACCTTAATTGAATCCCATCTCTGGAATAACAACAGATTACTGTAATCTTGTTCTCAGTCATGATCTGAGGTTACATGAGAAAGCAGCATGAATGTCTTAAAACAGTGTCTGTCTAGATTAGTCGTCCGCGTTGAGACTCGTCTCTCTGAGATGATTAGCAGCATTTTAATCTTTTCAGTCTGTGAAGGTGTAAAGGAGGGTTTTGTGGTGGCACTTTACTTTGAGCCCCCCTATCTAGCATTTATACACAGTATATAAACATTTATTAAATGGTTTATAACACACCATAATGTAGTCAACTACTATAACTCCTCCTGTGGGAACCTATAACTCTATACTGTATGTATGTACAGTATAGTAAAGTACGGTTATAATAATATAAAATTAGTCTTCATAGGAGAAATTATAATTTTTGACAAAAACTGTACAAACTGTACATTAATAGACTTTGAAAATGTCCTGCTTACAATTATATTATAATGTGTTAGAAACAATTTATTAACCCTTTATATACTGCTTGTAAATGCTAAATAGGGGTACTTAAAGTAAGGTGTATATGTGATTTGGGTAACAATCAAGTTTGAACTTCAGCTCCAGAATTCACTTACCCTGAAACACATTTTCACCTAAAATATTTTTTCAAAGTGATTATCTGTCTAACATTTACTTTTCAATTTCTGCACTTTTCCCATGTTGTATTTTTGATTTTCAAAGTCGTAGGACTGGATTACAGCATGTTCAGTACAGCCAGTTTTTCTTATGTCACTTTCAGAGCACTTTGATGACCTGTAATTGACACTCCAGATACCTGAGGACACCATGATGGCTCTATGACATGTAGCATATTTTATGATGGTAATAATATATTCTCTATTGAATTCATTCAAATCATATCATTTAATAAATATCTGTTTTTTCTCAGACAGATTTTCTCATCCCAAGGTGCTCTACACAATTTAATTCAAAATAGTAAATTCTCTTATATAATCTTATTTGTGATACAGCTGATGTCATTTTATAAAGCATGAACTGACCACATATGTGCTGTAGAGAACTTCACCTCACTGTCCAGTACAAAATAGGTGTTCATGAATATTTTGGTACCAATTCGTGCAAATGTTGCTTTTGTAGTTTCTGGATTTGTTCACTGCACAGGTGCATTTCTCTTACAAGAATTGTATTGCACAACTTTGATAAAAAAGTACCTCTGAAAACAAAATCAACAAAAATCTCTGCTTCAGTCATATCCACTGTAATATGAAAAGATTTGCTCCCCTGTTGTCCTGTATAACACAAGCCTCAGGCTCACAGCTCACTGTGGTAGGCACAGTTGCCTGCACTCCATAGTTATTGACAGGTTTGATGTACTCAGCGAGTGGAAAGTATGGGGAAATTGGAGTTTCAGTTGTCTACCCCCAGGCCCATGACTGTAATGGAAAGATTAAAAGCACTGGTCACATCACCCACCCAGTGCCAAAATACTAGCCGTTCCTCCCTGACTCCCGCCTCCCTGTTTATTCCCATCACCTCCATTTTTACTTTCTACCAGCGACGTTAAATAGATTAAAAGGGATTCACTTATTTAAAGACTTGAGCAAAAGCTCTGCTGTTTATTTTGGTTCGTCCAAGAATAACACAACTGCAGCAACAGTGCTTGAGGCACCAGAGGGATCTAAATGAAGTAAGTTACCTTTGCCTTGTGGGACATTGTAATGTAGTAGAGCAGCCACACCAACGGCCAGTCAGTCAGAAGCTTAGTAGGTCAGCTCAGTACTGTCTTAACTGTCTGTGCCACTCAGCCGAGATCACACTTTCACTTGTTGTACTGAGACTTGTCGCACCGAGAGGCTCCTTATACAGGATAGGATCATGTCTCTCAGGCTCCTGCCTGCTATCATTATGGACAATGATGAAGACGATGATGGCAACTTCACAAAATGGATGAGTAGTTACTGGGGTCATGGAGCAGAATCTGGGCACTCCAGAGACAGAAAACGCAGTTTCAGAAGACCTGCAAAAACACAAGTCGATCGAAGAGGATCACTCCCAACTGTGGTAAGGACCAGCAGCGTTTAATGGATGCATGGATGTTGTTTATTACTTATTTATATCTTGTTTATTATTGTTCAATATATATTTGTTCTGACATACAAACAAAACATTTTTCCAGTTTGCCTTTTTTATCAAGCCATGTTTGACCACAGCATAAACAAACGGATATTTTTAAACTGGTTGAAGATAAATTAACAAATACTTCTGCATCAAAAATCATACATGTCTGTGTGGAAGATTTGTAAGTTATGTCCGTTATATTTAAAGACTAAGGCTGAAAAAGAAAGGAAGTATGGTCTCATTTATATTTTGCCAGACAATAAGAGTAGACTAATGCATAATGCACAATACTGTATGTACTCTGTAGACATGGAAAACCCACACTTGGGTATGAGCACTATGCAGGCGAGGTAATAGGATGTCCTGACCTGTAATTCACCTTGATTCACCAAATTCACATCAATAATGCCTGCTGGTGCACGCACGCATACACACACACACACACACAGTCATGCGCAGACAGATATCTATATTTATTAATCTGATTATATAACTTTCTTTACTGTTGTTTTGCTACATGCAAAATTCCAACATAAAAACTTACAAAGAACAGAATTAATCACACTATGACGTTGGTGTCCAGATATTTACTGTCTTCAGTGTTCTGTATTACTTTATGTCAGTCAGTGTGGTCAAAATTATACAGATACTCTGCCACATGTGACTCAGTTCACTGTCACACTGTCAGTGATAAAAAACTTTTCAAATGAATGCAGACCTGGTTGAAAGTTTGGTCTTTGATATGTTTCCTGTTATGAATGAGTAATGATGTAAGTTTGGGAGAAATTACTTTCAAGCTGTAACAAATATACTCTCTTATTCATTTATTGAAATACCTGCTGTCACGGACTGTTGCATGCCAGAGCTCTTACATAGATAGAGGACATGTTGTCAATGGAACAGTGTGCTACTCTGTTCATTGCCATTGCCAAGGGAATTGACTTTTCATTTTCCTCTCTGCACAGCAAGGTCAGAGGTCACTGCCAGCTACACAGCAGCACACTTGTGGCTCATACAGTAGCTATTTAGGATAATCAAGGACACTTTAGCAAGGTGGATGTTTATCAGAATATAGACTTAACACTCTGTAAATTTAAGATGGACCGATGGAGGGACAAGCAAAAAATAATGTGCGAGTGTGAGTTTAACTCATGTTTTTTTCTGGCAGTGAAATCTTTTTTTTTTAAATTAATTTTACTAACAAAAGCAACATCTGCATAATGAAGCTTGTTGATGCCTACAGTAGGTGTTACTCCATGTGATGGCTTTCATTCCATGGATTAAGTCCATCTAATAATATGAGGTTTTAAGTATAAAATTAGATTTTAGCTATAACGTAAGTGTTGATGACATTTTCTTTGGTTCTATTCCTCAAAGAAAATCCTCTGAGTGAACTGGCATGTTATGTGAAACAAAAACAGCATGTTCTCATATAGACTGGCCTCTGGGGGTTGTCAAACAAAGCACTCATGGCCTAAATAATGCAGCTTAATTGAAAATTTGGGTTTTCGTCAGTGTGAAAGGCTGCACTTCTGCCAACACAGATCAACTTCTGCGTGTGAGCCAGAGGAGAAACAAGCCACACGACCCAACTATTAATCCACAAAAAGATGGATACCAGTCTTCTCAGAACCTGGTTATCAATTCAAGTGTACAGCAAAGCATAATTGTTCAGGTTTTTATTTTTATTTTGGAATTGTGCCCAAACACCAACTGATTTGGTTTCATTTACAGAAACTGTATCTCTTCATTAAGATAACACAGGTGAACGTTGATACACAATCTCAATTAAGTCTTGCTTTACGGACAGTGCAGTCAGGGGGATTGTGTCTTGCTGTGAAGCTCTCAATTGTTGTTTTAATCATCAAGAGTGCTGAAGTTTACCAATGAGTGATAAGTAAGTGGACCATCAGAATATTCACCTCGCACCAGCAAAAATCTACACATTGTGTTTGCTACATTTTGATTTCACCGTCAATATACCTGTCTTGCAACACGTACTCCAATAAGTGTAATAATCAGATTATTACTGTTGTGTAAATCATCAGTGATGTCCTTAGTCAAGAGGCATTACTACTATAATTAGGCGGGTGCTTTGCTAACATGTTACTTAAGAATATTAGTAGTGATTAACCCCATTCACAGACAAAGCTCAGTGGAGTTGTCTGCATTGGGTTTATTGTTCTCACAGCAGCTCTTTACTCTGCTATAATTGGAAACGTAATTATTACTAGTTATGCTTGAATGATTGTAGACAAGTTTTAACATTGTGTAATGACGCTTATCGGCCCTCTCTGTGGTCCACAGTCACAATTAGATGCCATGAAGTTGAACCGGCTCCACGCAGCGACGATGGCGCCCACCCCCAGCCACCTTAAAACAAGAGAGGAGAAAGGGGAAGTCAGGCCCCACCAGAGAGCTCGTCGTGCCTCTTCAGACGACAACAGCCGTCCCAAGTCAGCCATCCCGGAGAACCGTATTACCACAATCCCAGAGCTCACAGAGTCCTTTGAGAAGAGACTTTACCTCCGTGATAAGAGGGCAGCGTCTCTGGTAAGCAGGAGTATTATAAAGTAAATTACAGTTCAAAGAGTTTTTACAGTTTTCTTTATTAGCCTCCGTTTAACTGCAGGGTCACTGGGTTTTGGTATGCTCTGTCTTTAACTAATACTGTTGGATATTATGAAGTTCTTAAAGATTCAAGGGGTCTTAGAAGGCATTAAAAGATGCATTACCTTAATGGACTAACAGGATCACGGACAGGTTTGAACTGCATGGCATGTCTCATAAGGTCATATTAGCCATTGATACTATAAGGACTTCTAGAATAAACTATTCACATATTATGCAACAGCTAGATTACCTCTACATTCTGTGTTTTAGTATTAACATTTCATATTATGTAGTTATAAGTTTTGTCTTTAATTTTCCAGTCTTGTAATCTTGGTTTTAGCTTTCTATGATTAGAACATTTGTGTTTGCTGTCATTAAGCGACTTTCTCTTCACCACCATCTCAGCACAAGGGTTAGATTAATTGTCATCCACATATATATAGTATATTTACTGTATTAACTGTGACTTACAGTAAATTTATCATTTGCTAATGCATCACTCAGATCACTTGGAAGATTCCTGGAGAGGAATTTGTGGTTAAATGTGTATTGCATCCCATACACATTTGATTATGTGTTTGATCTTTGTCATGAAATTCAAACCTTTCGCCTTTGTACAGTAAACACTTCATTAAAGTGAGCTGTAGTAAAAAAGCAAGGCATTAATATTGTAAATATATGACACAAATACTAAAAAAAACTTTGTTACTTTGTTATAACAATTTATTTTGATCAGGATCTGGGCAGTAAATAAAAAGGCTTAATTTTTTCTTTGGCAGAATGATGATGACAAGCTGTGCCTGATCTGTCATGAGGACATGCGTAAGAATGGAGGTACAGTTCAAGAGCTGCACTGTACACACCGCTTCCACAAAGAGGTAAAACATCTTTAATAAATCTGATCTATTGCATGTCTCCTCTGAACCGTATTTACACTGCCCCGGTCTTCCCACTGCAAAGTCTTCATTTGTTCACTCTCAGCATGTGAGATATCATCCACACTGCATGACGGCAGCTCATTCCTAGACATGCATGATGTGAAGTGGAATGAAAACAATCTGCCCCCGAACCTCTCTCTTGGCGGAAGCACTCTTAACAGCTTTCCCATGGTGTGAGGACTTGACACTTACTGCTTATGATATCTCCGTTTGGTGGGTGTTGAAGGCGGCTCGGAGGTTAGGGCAGTGTCGGCCCCGCAGCAGCAGTGAAGCGGCAGATGGTCAGGTGCCGAGATTCTCAGGTGAGAGGAGGAGGTCGGTAGATGGACCTATCTCTGTGGAAAAGGAGCAGCACACTCCCCGTCGTCAACTTTCCCTGCGGAGACATCGCTGATATCATTCCGTGGAAGGAGGTGATTCATTATGGGAAGAGAAGATGGAGGGTTTGCAGCCATGGGCCAAATATGGTGTGAAGTGTTAAAATCTCAGGGCCTTGAATGTGCCTGACGTGATTCTGTAAAACTGTTCTGTGGCCCTGTCGCTGTGTCAGCTTTGGTTTCATTACTGCTGTTTCTCTTCAGTGTCAAAAGGAGAATTAATAAATCATAATTATAAAAAAACATGTCTGATTCTAGGAAAAAACAAAGTATAAGTTATTTGTTTAAGGAATTATCCGTACTTGAAGTTTCCTGCTTGAATTAGATTGTATTTACCTGCTGCCATATTGAAATATATGCTACTTTAACAAAGGCAAAGAATATAAAGAATAAGCATAATATTTTCATTGTCATTTCAACAAAACTACATTATAGTTTTAAAGTGTGAAAAGTAAAGCTGTTGTGATTTGGTTGCCTATTTCTCTTAACTGTTTCATGTCACTTTATACACTATAGATTATTGATTGCTTGGAAGTTGCTTTAATGAAGTTCAAATTATGTGTGTTTATGTGTTCAATCATTACTTGCGTGTTTGCATTTTGTGTTGTGACACACAAGACAAAAAGTCAATAAATAACCAAAGACATAAACTTTAAATTCTATATACTTTTTGCTTTATAACTTTTTAAAAAGGGGAATCTGCTTGAACTCTTTTATAATTGGGCTTCTTCAAAAAAGCAGTTGGTGTAAAATACAATAAAACATGTGACAGCAGTGTCCTCACAGCTCGGGGTCGGGGTCAGTGCTGCTGCTGTTGTGTATATGCTTACTGCAGGTCACCATGTTGGAAAATCGATATCTGCAGAAGTCATAAACATTCAGCCCGGGTGGAAAACACATGCAATAATCTCTTTTAAATTGTGTTTCAGTGCATGGAGCAGTGGCTGTGGAAGAAACAGACGTGTCCCACATGCCGTGTCCACGTGTCCATGCCGAAGCCCCTCTACTGGTCCTCATCCCGCATCAAAGTCCCATAACAGTCCTGCACCTCTGCTTGCTACGCCTGCATGACTTCCTGACCCCCTTCACACCTCAGTCTTTCTGCATGAACACCTGCTGGTCCTCAGACAACATGCTGTTTGAGGAAGCACTTGAAACACTCAATGAGGTGACTTTAATGTAGTTCATCCTCTGTCATAGGAGGGTTCTGGATGCTGTATGAGAGTTAAGGGACCCCAACAGAAGAGATTTGGTGCTGTTTCTTTTTATAGTATCAGAATGTTCTGTGTACATTATTAGCCCTATTATGAGAGATTTTGTCTTTTTATACAGATTTCATCAGTGTCAAAAATATTTGAGACATGCTACACGGTGCATTGAACCTGGAATTATATGAACCAAATTTCCTCAAGATTACTTTAATTTTTCTAATTATTGTCTCTTAAAATTATTTTTTGCACTTCTCATTCACCTTAAAGCAGATCTAGAGCTCATCAACCACATAATTGGTGCCACATTAATTGACAGCTCGTAGTTACAGAGGGTTCCCTATAGTTCTGAAAAATAAACATCCTGAAAACAAGACCTCTCTCTTTGTCCTCTCCTTTTGAACAAGGTTACAGACTAACCTCAGTGTAAACAGTATTTGCATATTCAAACTAATTGGAGCCAGTATTTTTCTTGTACTTTAGACTCGGCCCATGTTAATCACAGAACTAAATGTTAATGTTAATAAAACTTCATGACGAGGAGCTTTGTTAATCTGAAAGTAAGCACTATTAGTCATCTTTACTCTTAGGTTATGAACTCTCCCCCCTCAAACAGTGAGCCTGTCTGTCATTCCTCATTTTCCATCTGCTTCATGTCCCTGCCTTATCTCTGCTATTGTTTTGCATGTGAAATATTTTGCATGTTACGTCTTGTCGACTGTCAACACTACAATGTTGAGCTTTCAAGCATCTCTGTAACGTTGTGTTTCTTGCACTGCCAAATCAGAGTTTACAGCTTGTGCTAAATGTCCAACAAAATCAGACTGCCTGTATATAAATGTATCTTACAAATACATAAATAGTCATCTTTCCATGTATAGCATGTTAATCACTATATTATTATTATTTCATGTGACTCATACTATATATTTAGCTTAATATACTGTAAGTCAGTCACTAACCACTAAATCCTGGTAATCTGCTGTGATCCTTTTGGGTTTATATCCAACCAAAATGAATTTATCTGCTGTACAGATGAAGTCTGTTAAGATCTGTATAATTATGAGTGGGAAATGACATAGAACTAAACTCTATTTACTGTCCTTACTGTGAGTGGCACATTTGGTTTTTCAATTGTCTTTCATATGTGAAATATTGAGCATTTTGTTGCTGTCCTACATTTTGAAACAATTTTTACTCATAACCAAAAACACAGGATTGTTGCATAAAGCCTGCATCACACTGCTGAGGCTTTGAAGGCTGAAGTGACACTACGACCAACACACAACTAGCCCGAAGCAGCGCCAGCCTTCAGCTGCCATGTTCACTGTTTTCCTGAGAGAAGCTGGTGACACACAGCACTGTTATTCTGTGACTGCTGTGGTCGTGCACTCCTCAATAAAAATCCCACTGATGTGACACTCCCTTGCTAAATATGGTTTGGTTTGCCTCCAACAAACACCCACTTTTCTGTGTCTTAATATATAACTTACAGTAGTTTCTTTACAGTAGTCAATTTATGATGCTTCCATTGTTCAGATTTTAAGACTGCAGTCCATCAAAGGGAACAATTAAGTATTCAACAGCATTCAAATCCCATAATAGCAATACCTTTCTCAAGGCAGACATTTTTGACCTAGTAGGAAAAACACAGGCATAACCAGTAATATTAATGATGGCTCTGTTCCATGTAAGTGTTTCAGTAAGTTAGCATGCTAAATACCAGAGAGCTGCTGACACATCAAAACAGACTGTAGTCGTTATCAATGTTATTTGTTACACCTCCGTTTAAATATGTCAGTGTGGCTATTGTGTTGTTAACCTCTTAACATCCCCCCATTTCTTTGGAATTTTCCTATTTGGCATGCGAAATGGAAAAATACCAGAGGAACTGTGAGGCCAAAATGCATATGTTAGACTTCATTTGAAAGGTAACATCTTCTAGTTTCTGGAAATGTGTTTGTTTAGCATGTGGCTAAAACACAACCAAAACTACATCAGTTCAAATATGACAAAAAAGTGTATTTGGTCCTTGTCTATAATGAATTATATTTGAATAACAATAACTAGGACATGCTTTATGCCAGAACTATGCAAATCACCATGTGCCTTCTACATCTTGTCAACCACACCTGTATAAAATTCAAGACCTCTAGACCTAACCTTATTAGATCTAGGGAGTTTTTAGTTTGTGTTGTCACTGGTGTTCCTGAACCTCTCCAAACGTCTCCAGGTGGCCAAATTGTGTCAGTTCCTTTAAATTTAACATTACTGCGTAATGCTGAGCTGCTTACTACTGGTTTAAGTGGGCTGCCAGCGACCCAGTGGACGTTAAGAGGTTAACCCTATGTTTTACATTGTTTTACATGTAAATTCAGATAATTAAGTAATGAGTACTGTATCTCTTCCTATATGTTGAAGAGTGAAAGTCACTAACACTGTAGACCTACCACATGGTTTTACATAGGTACAGCATTTGACTAAACCTACTTTGTATCTTGAAAAACATCGCTGTAGCTACCGATGGCAAATGGGCTTTTAAAAAACCTGGGAGCAGTTTAAATTCTACTATTAAAAACATAAACATGGTGGGTATTTTATGGGCCTATTCCAGTATTTTGTCAGTCAATATGTTCAGGTTTGACTACTTTCAGGCTATCAACATCTTCAACATCTCCTCCCGATAATTTTCATTCCTGGCAATGATGAGAAAGCTTCTCGAATCACCACAAAGAGCTTTCATTTTGTGTTTAGCGGCCCCTGTGGACAAAAGCAATAGTGTTTTCCGGAATGACGACTGCGTTTCCCATGAGCACCACTGTCTTGTGTCGTATAGATCTTGGCTAGCGCGGGCATTTCTTTTGGAAGAACATGAAAGAAAGATGCTACTTATTTTGTTTTTAAAACAGCTGTTTGCAAAATGCATAGCGATGAGGTAATGTATCTGTTTGTGGCCATGTAAGATTAACTGCTGTGACACAATCAGAAAATGTTTTATTTCTCTGATTCACTCTTTTGTTCTCGTTACCGCCGCTCCCTCTCTTCATTCATTCTCTAGCTCCCTCGATGACGGCTGCTCTCTCTTGCTTGTGCTCTCAGCTCATTCGTGCTCTCTCTTTTTCTTGTCTTTCTTAAAATGAGTCAGGAAGCTGACACCAAGTTTTTAACTTTACTTTTAAGATTATCAAACGAAGGGAATATCCCCTGCTCGCCCTAGCAACGTCATTGTACTCCCTCATGCTACAATGCTACATGTAATGTGAACATTGGCTCCTCCTGTCTGAGTGCTGTAAATCGTTTGGTCTGATTTTGTGGGGAGTCCAACCTGGTGGCAGGCTATATAATAACTATATAGAAATAGCCAGTCTTCTCACTAAAACTGTGTAGTCACACAGCCAGTATTCACCAGGTTTGACCAGCCTACTGTCTGTTTAACTTGTGACCATCAGTGTGGATATTGCAACGAGATTCAGTGTTTCATCTCAAGTAAGCATTTAAAAGATCAATTTCAGAAAAATAAGTGAGGAAATGTGAATGCTTCTTGTTGGCAACACCATTTTATTTAGATAATGTTACACAAAAAGGACCAGATGAATATATACTGTGTTGAACATATAATAACTTAAGACTTTAGAAGGACACCCACATGTTCTGTTCATGTTCTCAACAGCTACCGTCACCACGATAACCACAACACATTCCCCTGAAAGTCACCAGTTAACATGGTCACTGGTTAAAAAGAAACAGGTGTTTTGGTTTAACCACTAACTGTGTCAACTGGCAACTTGATTCTGAATAACAGTAACTGCTGCAAACTGAAGTTCAGAGGGTTAAACAAGCTCCTTAGAAACTGAAAGAGACGACAGGAAAAGAGCGAAACTAAGATTGTAAAGGCAACAGCTGTTGATGACAACAAAACAAACACCACACCTCTGGTTTCCTATTAGGAGCAGCAGAGATACTAAACATAAGATGATGTCTCACTTTGCTCTAAATCGAGACACCACAAATGGACAAAAAATGTGCAAACAAGGCAGGAGTTTTTATTTCCTCTCTGGGATTTTTTTTTTTTTTTTCCCTGAGCCTCATGTGCCCTTTCATGTCGTTGGGCCTGAGGTTTGATCCCTGTAAGCCAAGCATTAAAACGGTGTTGATGCTGATTTCTCCTGGGAGGGCCTGTTCCCCCAGGGCCCGCCCATAACGCCGGGACTGCTTGTATTTGCTTTAAACAATGTTTACACCTTTAATGTTCATGAAATATAAATAAATAGTTAAATGACTACATATATTTCTTTTTGAATGAGAATTCTCTTGTTCACTGGTCAAAATCTCATGAGGATGATGGAGGATTTGTTGTGTATGTTGTTGTTAAACTCATTTATTACTATTAAACTAGTAGTTTAACTATATTTTGCAGTAGCTTGCTAGTAGTTCAACTAAATTCAAATTGGCACAGTCACTGACTGAATCACTGACTCTCCTCTCCTGAGTGAAGCCCCTTTGACCAACCCACCCCCCTTCCTGTCATATAAAAGAATCAGCTCTGAAAACTATGGTGACAGGTGACCACTGTCATGGTAAAGCTGGGAAATGGCTTTAAAGGTGCCGTTCAATATAAACAAGTTAAATCAATTCATAACATCTGCATAAGAATGCAGTTTTACAAGTTTTCATTTTTGCACTTTTTCTATTATTGTGTAAGTGAAAAGTACCCTACACTATGCACTTAGTTTTCACTTTCAAATGAGGTTTGTTTGTTTTACAATCGTTGCTCTTCATTTAGTGTTACCCCATATGTTATAATTTTGTATTGCATTGCAGATGTTATTACATCTTTTTCCAACTAACTTTAGTTAATCAAACTATATTTGTCTTGAGGGTAACGTTGCTGTAATTGGTATCTTGTATGCTCTCAGAGCAGCTTCCCAACACTGCCTGTGCATCACTCAGACTGTCTGAGTTTGGAGTGAATGTGAGTCAAAACTCAGACTAAACTCCAACTAAACTGTGAGACCAAACCTCCCGCCTGTCTGTAAGGAGTTTCTTCCAGCTGCAGTGTACGTGCCGGAGCTCTTGTCCCGGCCCGGCCTGTCCTGACCGGATGGAAAGTAGCAGTTTCCCTCGCACAGGGAGGGACCGAGCCGAGCAAGAGCAGGCGGAGTGAAAGTGCACACGTGGACTCCTGAGATTGACGTGGACTTCAGCCAATTACAGCACGAACCAATGACGCCAGCTCACCTCAGTCATCCAATGGCTTCATTTTTAAAGAAACTAAAAGCCTAAACTGTTTAGAGTCGGAAAAATTAGGGGGAAAAAAAAGGTTGTGAAACGGGTCTGGTTTGGAGGCTGCGGGGAGTCAGGGCCGGATGAGACAGCTGATGTTTACTTCATGTCTTGCTGAGAATTAAGAGAAGAAATATCTCTTCTTAGCTACTGGAGAATGGTTTATGTGATGGGAAAATGAGGATGCTTTGATTTTTCTGGTTGAACATACTTCCAGCAACTTTTCATTTCCAGAAACAAATCTGCTTGGGTAAGTAAGACCTCCCCGTTTCTTCTTTTTACTAAACAGGAATTCAAGGCTACTGCATCCTATACAGTATATGTATACAGTCAGGCCTGTACTTCCAAAGACACTCAGTGGCTTTATACTTCATAAAAAGTGTGTTTATAATATAAACTATAAAACTCTTATGTTGGACAGACTCTATAGTTCACATTTAGGCTCAGTAAACTATCAAACTTTTTTTTAGTTATCTTACACTCATAAGTCTTGGACGATAAAAACCTGTTGCCATTATCACATGGTAAGATATTTCATGAGCTCTTTATGATTTGCATCTGTTAAGCAGGCTATACATACTATTCACAAACTCTACAGCTTCTGTTTGCTCGGCCACAGCAAAAAATAAACTGAGCACAAAGTGGCAAATTCCTTAAAATGTTAATTTTTTTAGATGTATATTTGGTTTTAAAAGCCCAGATCCCATCAGAAACAGCTAAGGTCTATAATTCCCAGAGCCTCACCTTTTCTATCCCCTTTTAGTCCATGAGGAGAGTGGTTACTAAATAAGGATCCACAGACCTTTAAGAAAAGGTAGTCATGGTGTTACCAACAAGATACCAAAAAACCATGACTTGACTTCTTTATTACTTCAAAAAAGTACAGTTTATCTCAAAATTAACACTGTCAGCAGGACTGCAAGAATGTCTTTTTACTGAGCAGAGGCAGTTTCATAGTTCAAAGCTAAACAAAACAAACAAGTAAAATAAAGACATTACAGACTGAGTATAACCAGTGTTTGAAGAAGACTGTACAGCAAATTCATGCAAGTGAAAGTAGCAAAACCACACTAAAGAAATACTTTATTACGAGTAAAAGTCCTGCATTCAATATCTGATTCAGTACAGAAATATTTGTAACAGACTGGATGTGAAGTATCAGTTGTATGCAGAATGGCCCCTATCAGTGTCATACTATATTATTGGATCATTATTATTAATGTATTAACATGGAATACTTTAATGTTGAATAATGAAGCTAATTTGTGAAATTTCATATGCTTTTGGGTAATTTAATATATAAGATGATGTATGATATCTTATAAAGTGATCAAAGGTTTTGTGTGTAAAGTTATAATCTGAAAAGTAATAGCTGTTATTGATTGTAGGAAAGCACAAGTATATAGCACGAGTATAGTTACTTTCTACCACTGTACATTATAAAAAAGTGTATTTATTTAATGAAATCCTCGAACCGTTGGGAACCGTTGATGTTGGAAACAAGACAGCACAGATGTTGTTGATGAATAAATCAGCCCAACAATCAAGAGTCCTCCAGTAGCACTGGAGTGACATGAGGGACTGATTGCCATGGCGACTGAAGTGTTTTCCTCAGTCTGGAGGTGGCCGTTGGACACAGATGAGCTCAGTTTAATATCTCAAATAATCAGTTTGTGTTGAATGTGCTCCTTCAAAAGGTTCCCTTTGTTGCCGGGCAGAATGCTGTCGGTCATCTCCATCACAAAAGAGAGTACAGACACGCACCTGATTCCTATTCTCTGCTCAGTATTGATGTCACTGCTGCTTTGCTCTCTGAGTCTACAAAACATAATTTACAGCTAATGGGGACTGAAATAAAACAGGTTATAAAGCATCGTTATACTCTGTTGAGTCATTTTATATTTACAGTGAAGCCATGAGGAGGTTGACAACGGATAAAAGAGCACAAACACATGACTGGATTTGAAATGGTCGTTTTTGATCATTTTTCTTTTATTGGTCGTACATTTTGTTCCCTTGAGAGAGAAACTATTTAGGGATAGACAGCAGGAGCCTGTTCTGCATCCACAGACCGCAGCACACTTGATTCAGGTGCAGTTTTAACTGGCAATGAAATGATGGCTAATCATTACCAAGGAGAACATGCACACAAGGTAAAGAAATATACCGCATCAAGGACAGAGCTCAGACTGTTCTCTGGAAGATGTAGCCTAATCTGTACATTTGAATTTTACACCTTTTTTTTTTTAGAACCACGTTTTATTTAATAGAATAATTAATGTTAATCATTAATGTCAGTTCATGACACTGTGGGCATTAGTTTATATGAAACATGAATAAATCCTCTTTTGTACAATGCAGTAAAACAAACAGGTTGACATGTTGAAAGGTGAAGGTGTTCAAGCCTTGTGACACTCTCACAGGTTTCCTTCCCCGTCTAGACACACTTCTGCCGAGGTCAGCTGAAGGGCTGTCGTCAGCACACACTCTAATTATGTCTAATTATGCTGTTTAACTAAATTGCAGGCACTCCTCCTCATTTTCCTCCTTATTTCTTATTCCTTCATTTTTGCCAGCTGTGTTGAATATATACTGCACCTCTATGCTGCTGGAAGACGGTGTAAAATATCTGCCAAATAGTATTTATGATTATATTTTATGTTTTGGTACATTTACTTCATGCAATTTAAATGTAAGTGTGGTATTTCTCTTGCTGATGTCATTTAGAGATAATGAGAATAAAATCCTGAATCGTGCTGAGTAAAAATCTGTTTCTTGTTGTGGTGCAAGAATTTCTTTTTAAATCACTGAGATGTGGTTCTTCACTTGATTATTAATCTGCAGTGATGTGCTTATCTTTTCCAACTGCTAACGGATCTGTTTCCTCCCTCGATTCAGGTGTTGTGAGTCATGGGGAGTTTCAAGGGTCATGCGCTCCCTGGAAGCTTCTTCCTAGTAGCGGGGCTCTGGTGGACTGGAAAGTACTCGCTCTGGCACGCCACCCGCAGGAACAAGAATATAGGTTCCACTCGGCTGGCCAGCAGAGCCTCCCAGCGCCGGCTGGAGATCATTGAAAGCTCTGTCATACTCTTCTTCTCTTTTGTTGGTAGGCATTGACAAAGCATGTCCAGGAAAAGACAAAAACTGAGTGATATGACCTTGTGAAAACTGATAAATCCAGCAAACACCAAGGCAATTTAATTATTATTATAAACTTTAATGACAGTGCATCTGACACAAATAGGCGTTTACAGAATCCACTCTCTAATTAAAGAGATTTGAGTATTTCTGTGCGGTTTTTGTGTTCCTCAGGGATGCTATTGGAGCAATTCGCAGCAGATGGACCAAGATTGCAGCTGTATGACTTTGAAGAGAAACACTGGGAAGATCTGATGAACTGGCAGCACGCCACCATGTACCTGTTCTTTGGCCTAGCAGGGACTGTGTCTCTGGTCATCCACACCACAGAGGCTGCTCCGCTAGCACTGGATAGGTTAATGTTGGCTATTTCTTTCTTTAATGAAGGTAAGAAAAAGGATATTCTGTACTGTCCAGAATTCACTTTGACATGGTTTAGACCATAGACTGAATTCATAGCAGCTTTTTAGCAGATCAAATTAAAAGGCGTAACATTAATCAATTAGTCAATCCACAAAAAAGTAATTGTATTTTTCATCACAAATTAATGGTTAAAGTCATTTTTAGACAAAAATGCTTACAATGCTTACACTATGATAATAAACTGTATCTTTGGGATTTGGACTGTTGATCAGACAAATCAAGACATTTGAAGACATCTGTGAAATAATGAAAATAATCGTTTGTCTATCAAATAAAGCCAAAAAAAATCTGAAAAACAAAAACTTGAAGGAAACTGACTCAGGAAAGTCCTCATGATTGTATAATTATCTTTCAATGAAAATCTTAATGAAGTCAAAACACTATTCGACCAATTGACAAATGTATGAAAGTGATAAATGAGTGAAAACATATTTTGTTCCACCTTCCTCATCTGTCTTTATCTATATTTTGATTTTTTTTGCAGGATTTCTTTTCCTGTACCACCTGCATGGCAGGAGTATGCTGGACGTCCACGTGCATCAGCTCCTCCTCTATGCCGTCTTTGGTGAGGCTCTCGTTGCCTTCCTGGAGGTCTTCCACCGAGGCAACATCATTCTGGAGCTGCTGCGCTGCACCCTCACTCTCCTGCAGGGAAGCTGGTTCTGGCAGGTACATCTGAATGTGAGCATGTGTGAGAGGAAGTCGTCCGTGTCGTTGCTTACTAACACCTTACATCACCTTGTCATCAGATTGGTTTTGTGCTGTACCCTCCACGCGGCCCCGAGTGGGACATGAAGGACCATAACAACATGATGTTCATCACCATGTGCTACTCCTGGCACCTCGCCTTCGCTATGCTCGTCGTGAGCGTGCTCTATTGCACGGTCAGCTGGTGAGTATCTGCTCAACACTGCACATCCTTACAGCTGCTGCTTGTTTATTTGTCCTGGATGTTTTAGAGGCACATTTAATAACAACCTGAGTGCCCCTAATGGTGCTCACTCACAACAGCTTATGTTAAGTGTGAGTGACTCTGGTGTTTGTTGTGCTTTCTCTTCAGCGTGGTTCGCTCCAGATTGAAGAGGACTCCTCCGATGGAAATGGGACTCTTGAAGCCCAGAGACAGGGATCCAGAGTCAGAAGACGAGATTTTATGAAGACGACTGTTGTTCACTTACATTCAAATCAGGGATATGATGTGTGCGGTTCCAGCAGCAGTACAAGCCACACAGACACACAAGGGATAAGGACACAGTTTCTGGATGCTTTATTTGAGAAATATATCTCTACCTCTGCTTTATTTAATCAGCTGTAAACTCCCTTTAGCCCCACTCTCATTGTTCAATGCTATTTATTTCACTGTGGCCTAATACTTTGCGTATATTCTGCCATAAATTGTTTTACTATAATTTGCACATACATACAATATAAGGGAACATGAACTCATAAGGATACGTTTTTTTATGGATTGCATGCTTTTCATTTGCCATATGGAACTTTTCTTGTCTGATATTTTGGTGTTAAGCAGTGCCATCTTGTGGTGAAAACAATCATCATCATCATCATCATCATCACCACAGCATATCTGGGCATGCAGTACTCAATAGCATGTCTTTTACTTGCCTTTTTTTGTGACATAATGTTGGGAAGTTTAGTTACATATGTGTTTAAATGTTAAGATTTTGCTATTTGACCTTATTACAGTTTGCTAATTAACCAAACAGCACCAAGAGTATTTTTGTTGTTGTTGTTTATGCATGTCTACATCTTCTTATATGACAATCGGAAGGAACTTGATGTTTGTCTGCGAGTTAACAGTCACTTGTCATGCTCTTCCCATCATTTGAAAAGTTGCAGTAAGACTATGCACAGAATTTATGCTTTTGTGAGACACTATGAAATATATATGGACAATTTTTGTATGTATGTCATATTATTTCCTCACTACATGGCAGTATATTACATCAGTACTAAACGATCACTCATGCGTCGCAAAGTTATTCCATCTGGAGGCAGAAATAGTATCATTATGGCTCATAAATTGCTTATTTTTTATCAGGACATTACGTCTCAGGCGTCTGCAAAGATCGTCTGTGTCGAAGATGATTCATCACTCAGTGGTGAAAAAAGCAGCCCCATCTCTGTTAGCGTTGGCTGTAACACTGACGAGCACTTTCCTTGATTACTACAGACAGTCTATTATAGTTCACACCTGAAAAGTAACAATTGGTGATGTGGGATTTTGTCCAAATAGACCTTACATATGTATATATATGAGCACATTCTGTTTCTTCAGGTTAAATGTATTTGAACCTGCAGTGCTTCCCAATGATTACACAAAAATCAAATGATAATATACTTAAATATATAAGAAAACATAAGTTTAAATGCGTCAATTCTTAATGTCCATAAGATATTTCAGGTAACTGTCTTCTGTCTAATGTGTTTAAGTCCTCTTTTCTTCCCCTGGTGAACTTTAAAATGTTTTTTTTAACCTAACTGAAAATAAAATCAGAGTGAGACCTCTCTCCTGAGTCTGGGTTCAGGTGTGACTAACCTGAAGTCATCCAGCTGGACAGGTGAGCTACCTGTCGGCCCCCAGTCAGTCAGAAGACATGTGACGTTGTTGCGCATCCACAGATTTGAGGAAACTGGCAAATTGTGTCTCTCGCTCCAGGAAACAACTTTATTAATTCACCGGTCGATTTTTCCGGATCTTCAGATATGGATAAATTAAAATCGGTTTTGAGTGGCGAAGAGGCGCGCAGAGAAGACAGAAATATTTTACAGGTAAAACTAAACTCAAACTTTACGCTGTTCAAACTGTCACCCCGACTGAGCTGTCAATTAATGATTCAATCAAACTGTGTTCACGCAGGCTGCCAATGAAGCCTCGACTCTTGGCTGGGGAACACGTGTGAAGGGATTCATCGCCTGCTTTGTGGTGGGGGGCGCTTGCACTATTTTGGTAAGGATCCGTAATAATGTCAGTAATCATCTCTTGTTGTTGTGCTATGATCTCCACAATAAGAAAGACAGAGCACAGAAGGGAGAGTTGATGTGGCCTTACCGGTCCGTCTTGCTCTGAGGAATGCTGAAGTTGTGATGTTCACTCATATGGCAGCCAGTCCTGCCTTTAAGTGCCAACTACAGCTCAGACAGGAGACTTTTAGTGTATGTGTGACCCACAAAGTCCAGATGCCGTAAATCACCTGTCCACATGTGTGTGTCTTGCAGGGAGTGTGTATGCTCTTCCTTCCCAGGATTGGGCTCATTCTCTTCATCGTCTTTTACACCTTTGGGAACCTATGTACTCTGTGCAGGTCAGTGTCAACAAGACAAAAAGCAGAAAGCACTGGTGGAAAGTAACGAAGTACATTTATTCAAGTACTGTATATATTTTAAGTACTTGTATTTAAGTATTTTCATTTATGCTGATTTGTACTTCTACTCTTCTACGTTTCAGAGGGAAATATTGTACTTTTTACTACATTTATATACTTACTAGTTACTTTTCAGAAATAATATTTTACATAAAGTTGTTTGAATTGTCTGCTCTTTCCTCTCCTTTTTTAAAATGTAATGTACTTTGTGCAAAAGGTGCTATATAAATAAGTGTATTATTATTGTAAAAATATATGATACACTTATATAATATGATGCAGTACTATCACTATTAATCTACTCAAAGTATCTAAAATTTGTGCCACAATGATAAACTACAACATTAAAATGCTCTTACATGTATTTATTAGTGATAAAAACGATATAATATACTATAATAATATAACACTCTACAAGAAGCCAGTCTGCATAGTGAGTACTTTTACTTTTGATACTTATAGTAGATTTTGACAATAATACCTCTGTACTTTTACTTAAGTAACACTTTTACTTGTAACAGAGTATTTTTAGATGACAGTATTTCTACTCTTACTTAAGTAAAGGATCTGAATATTTCTTCCACCCCTGAAAGTCAGTTATCATTAAGATAATGATGGATTTATTGTAAAATGGGCTTTGTATAATAAGACCAGTAGTTAGCATTGATGTGTGCAGCAAACATAATGAATTGTGAATACATTCTTTAAATTATTTACTTTTTATCTATGATTCTGTCCACAGCACCATGTTTCTGATGGGGCCACTGAAGCAGCTGAAAAGGATGTGTGACAAAACAAGAGCGCTGGCCACCACAATTATGATTGTGAGCACAAAAGCCTAATTTTCCTCTTTTGTTGTGTTACATACCCCATTACAGTTCTTCATTTGAAAAAATACTTCTTACTTTTTACTACTTTACTTTTCCAACATTAAACCTATTTACCTTCACTCTATACAGATTTAAAAGGAAATAAAAGAGGAATATGTGAAGCTGGATTGAAAACTGATAACTTGTTCCTTCTTTAACCAGGAAATGTATTCAGGCACACATACTGTAGGGAAAGAAAACTTAACAAGCATCAATGATAAATTTAATGGAAATAACTTCACCCTGCCTCTTAAATTGGATTATGTACACTGTATCTGAAAATCTTGTGAAAGCTGAGTCAGCAGCCACTCTGTCATAACCAAACAGCAACCAGAATGTATAAAATCCATGTATTTAATGACATTTGTCCCATTCATTATTCCAGACCTGTCTTGTGTTGACTCTCTGCGCAGCCTTCTGGGTAAGTGAGTTTAGAAGAAAAGGACAAGTTATCATCACTTCTAACTTAAAGCTGGAGTGCAGGACTTTTGTTTCCCCCCTCTGGCAGTGAGAGTAATTACAAAAACACTGACATTGACACATGCCTACGTCATAGTCTCTGCCATAGCTTAATCCGTGGCTAGTGTTGCAGCTGTAAAATGGTGGATTAATTGTTTTGAGCATCACACAACTCCCACGAAATGACTCAGTTCACTATCAGAATTTCATCCCTTCAGTCTGATAACAATTAAAAAGTCTAGAAGAGCTGCACAATTAAATAATTTTATCCCCATTCAAGTTAGCAGAGAGCTAACAGGAAGTTAGTCATGGAAGTCTCTAGTTTGCATGCTCTGCCCATAGAGCGTGCACCGTATGCATTCATACAGCCAGCATGGGAATGTCAAACCTGACACCAGATTTAAAAACTCTGTATACTGTGAAATACAGAGATATTTATCTGGCAGTGATAGACTTAATCAGCATGGTGTGAACTCATTTGGCAAGGGTTTGAATGTAACAGACGTGCATTTATATGTAAAAGTCCCGCACTGCAGGTTTGAGATAATTACAGATCATTGACTGCATATGAATATGGATGACGTGTCTCTACTTTCTACTGCTATGCAAAAAGCCAAAATATCTCCTTTCTTAGAGCTACCATTTTGCTTGTATGACATAAAAAAAGAAAAATAACGACTTGGATAAGAATTACCTAACATAAAAGAAACCATCTTTGGGAAAAAAATTATTTGACGTTTGATGTTTGATTTTTTTAGTTTATTTGATGTTCCATTCACTAACATGGAGGGGCGGGACTTATGACTTATACTGCAGTCAGCCACCAGGGGGCGATCTAGATGTTTTGGCGTCACTTTTAGGGAGCTGTCATGACGTCCATCTTTATATACAATCATGTTGCAGATGTACAGAATTAAATGCTTATCTTAGCCAGTAATTGTGTCTTTTCCTCACAGTGGAAGAACTTTGGACTCGCTTTGTTATTTTGCATCTTACAAGTCTTATCATTTACCTGGTGAGTCACCACTCCTCTTGAGTTTTAACTGATTGTTTTCCTGCTGACGTTCATTTGTGACAAAGATTGTGATGTGTTTACAGGTACAGCCTGTCATACATCCCGTTTGTCAGGTTTGTAGTTTTAACAGCATTTATTCTAATCAGCAGCATAAAGGTATGTTCATTCTGCGTGTCTGCGTGTCTAATTTATGCAATTTTCTTTCCAGGGACGCAATAATGAAGATAGTGTCTATCTGCTTGAAATGAGCCCTGTCTTTGTACCGAAGGTTCAATCTGGATGAAGTGTTTGTTTTTTTTTTTGTTTGTTTTTTTTGCTTTTTAGAAAGGGGCAAATCTTTTATTGAAGTTGCTGCAACAGTTGCTTCAGAGCTTCTGTGACTCTTCCTCATGCTGCACATCCTCTGTTGATAAGTGAACAAGACACATGTTTTATCTCTGAAGATGCTTATTTTACTTTTTTATGCTTCATTGATTTAATCACTGACAGATTTTTTTTGGTACGCATTAATTAACTCTTGTTTATACCAAATTTATTGAGCGTTGACTTATTTTGTAATATGTGTAAATATTTGTAATAAATGAAAGTGTTACTGGTTTTGTGAATGACCACACTGCAGCCTCATTATTTCCAACCCTGAGCGGAATAGATGTAAGTGTAACCTCAGATCAGAGAAGTAAGCATAATGCAAAAGTTGCCAGGGTATCAAGTGTGAACTGAAGTATCCCAGCAAACACTGGTCGGATGGTGACGCTGTGTTCCTGGCCAAAAGTGGTGCTGGTCGGACCCTAAAAACCGGGACATACACAGAAAACTGAAATCGTGAAAATGCTTTTTAGCGGACGTGTGCACATATTTGGAATACAGATATGCAGGTTTGGTTGTCATTTCTCCTTCTAAATGAATATAGTTCTGTGTGATACAGTAATACAAGTGCTTCGTCCTATGCCCTTCCCGCAGGTGACCCATCTTCCCCTTTTGACACTGGTGGAAAAGCTGTTCTGTGTGAGAAGTTTAAAAGCTGTTAGTGACAACATCAGACACTATTAAGCAGTGATTATTTAAGAAATATATTCTTCCCTCACATCTGTAACATTTCCAATTGAACTTTTTACTCCATAATTCCAAATTCTGTCTGTATACATTAAATAGATACTTTATGCAGTGTAGCACAAATGTACTCAGTTCTCTGAAGGCTAAAAAGATGACACCTACGCAGATGCGCCTGTGTGATCTTTTAATGCAGTTTTAAGTTCCAGACAATTATATTTCTGCACATGCATTTGTCTATCAGATATAGAAAGAAGAGTTTGTCCTGCTCTAGATGTTTATAAGTAAAAAGGTACTGTTGATGATGAGAAATTATATGACTGGAAAATATAAACTCTAAACTCATAATTCCAGAGTTATATCCTGACCCCAATTGTGATATATGTCCAGTAATTAATTGGTTAAAGAGGATTATTTAGTAAAAAGGTCAACATTTAACTATATTTAAACTGTGAAACCAAGACAGTAGAAACAAAACAGTATAAACATCTGCAAATATAGACACAGTTTCCAATTTTTTAATGTCATTTTCCATACTGTGAAATTTTGAACTGTGTTGAAAAAGTATACAAAAAACATTTATATTTTTGATGTATTTAATGAGAGAAAAGTGCCGAATTAAATGGGTGAGAGTAATGGGTGTTTGGGTGTGTATGTGTGTGTATGCGTGGGGATACACACACACACATACACACACACACACACACACACAAACATAACAGGGATTAGGAAATGCATAAATATATGAAATGCATGCATTTCATATATTTATGCATTTAATAAGAGGAAAAATGGGAAGGTAAAGGGGAGATTAGGGGTGAGGGTTAATAGTTTTGGGGAGTAGGGTTAATGAAGTAGGATTAGTGGTTGAGGTCTGGTCTTGTAGGTATAGTTTGGATGAGCTGTGTGGGGGAGGATTTCAGTGCATGATGGGGTTGGGTGGTGTGGTGGTATGGTGATGGGAGAAAGGTGCAAGATGGAGAGCTCCAGTTTATTTGAATAACTGGTGGAATCTTTTCCACAGAGATTTCTTCTTGCTTTTCTTGGGCTCTTGGGCTTCGATCTTGATCTCTTCCATCTGCTTCTCCAGATCAGCCATCCTGTCAGTCAAGCCACCGCTGGCTCCCTCTTTCTCCTCGAGGGTCTTGTTACTGAGAGACTCCAGTAGAAGGGACTTTTCCTCCTTCTACTGGCACCTCTCGTTCTCGAGGTCCTCTTTAGCCTGCTTGAGTGCTGCCAACAAATGGGAGGTCTCATCTCGCTGCTTGGCCAGGAGACGGGACCTGTCCTCCTCCCACTGGTGTGTTTTGTGTTGCAGGTCCTTGGTTGTCTGGGCCAAGGTAGCCTCCACTCTAAATGTTAACTCCATGTTCTGGGCCAAGACCATTTCCATCTCTCCCTGCTCTTTCTTCTCAGCCTCCAGAGCGTTTTCTAACTGCCCAATTTTATTGGAAGCTTCACTGTTGGCCTGCCTCTCTTGAGATCGTTTCTGGACGCACTGGTTCACAGTAAGTGTTCACAGTAAGTGTTCACAGTAAGTGTTCATAGTAAGTGTTCACAGAAAGTCTCTGTGTCTCACTGCTGGAGGTTTGAGATGTAAGCTGAGATTCGAGAATCGTTTCAAATAAATATATAGATAAAGTTATTCAAAAAAAAAAAAAAAAAAAAAAGATTCTAGAATGCTCTATGCAAATGAGGCCTTTACTGCATCATAAAAACTGGTGATGTCACAAAGGAATCTCAGCTTCTCAGACCTCCAGAAGTAAGACACATACATCTTACTGTGAACACTCACTGTGAACACTTACTGTGAACACTTGCTGTGAACACTTACTGTGAACACTTGCTGTGAACACTTACTGTGAACACTTGCTGTGAACACTTACTGTGAACCAGTGCGCCCAGAAACGATCTCAAGATGGAGACAAGTGGAAACAAAAAAAGCAGGAAAGGCAGGAACAAGAGGATCATCAAACATATCCCGCGTACCTCCAATCAGGGTGGTGCTCCCCTCAGCCCAGAAAAAAAGTCTGTCAAGACTGAAGACCGGGCCAGCAAAAAGGACCAAGAGGAAAGGGAGAAACCTCAACCGGTGGTGGAGGAAAAGAAAGAAAAACCTCAACCGGTAAACCCATGGAAGAAAAACCTCCAAGAGGGGAGCAACCTGGTGTACTGCCAGGTACATAACAAAGCTGATTACCCTGCCCTGCCGAGACGACATTTCAGGCAGGGTCAGATGAGACAGGAGCCAGAGTTACCAACCACAGCTCCAGAGTCACAGCCTGCCAAATCACCTGAGGAGGCAGAGCCTGTCACAGCTCCCCAAGAGCCAGAGCCTGTCACAGCTCCCCAAGAGCCAGAGCCTGCAACAGCTCCTCAGGAGCCAGAGCCTGTCACAGCTCCCCAAGAGCCAGAGCCTGTCACAGCTCCCCAAGAGCCAGAGCCTGTCACAGCTCCCCAGGAGCCAGAGCCTGTCACAGCTCCCCAAGAGCCAGAGTCTGCAACAGCACCTGAAAAGCCAGAATCTGTCACAGCTCCTCAGGGGCCAGAGCCTGTCACAGCTTCCCAAGAGCCAGAGCTTGTCACAGCTCCCCAAGAGCCAGAGCCTGTCACAGCTTCTCAGGAGCCAGAGCCTGTCACAGCTCCTCAGGAGCCAGAGCACGCCATTGCCCTCCAAGAGCCAGAACCTGCCACAGCCCTCCAAGAGCCAGAGCCTGCCACAGCCCTCCAAGAGCCAGAGCCTGCCACAACCCTCCAAGAGCCAGAGCCTGCAACAGCTCCTCAGGAGCCAGAGCATGCCATTGCCCTCCAAGAGCCAGAGCCTGCCACAGCCCTCCAAAAGCCAGAGCCTGCAACAGCTCCTCAGGAGCCAGAGCATGCCATTGCCCTCCAAGAGCCAGAGCCTGCCACAGCCCTCCAACAGCCAGAGCCTGCAGCAGCTCCTCAGGAGCCACATCCAACCACATTAACCAAATTATTTGCTGATCTAGGGTTCACTGTGACAGCAGGACAACAGCCTGCATGTCCTGTCCAGAAAACCAGTGTGGAGGTCTACTGTGAGCAGACCAACCAGGCTCTGCTCCAGATCCCTGAGCTTGAGCTTCAAAGGATCGGAGAAGAGAAGGAGGAGCAGATCTCTAAACTGGCAAAGGAGAAAGAAGTCCTGCTAAAAGAGGTAGTGCAATGGAAACAATTGCTGAAGAGCCAAACAACAGAGGCAAACCTCCAGCAAGGATTTCTAAAGGCTCAGCTATCCAAAGAGAGGCAGGCCAACAGTGAAGCGTCTAATAAAATTAGGCAGTTAGAGAACGCTCTGGAGACTGAGAAGAAAGAGCAGGGAGAGATGGAAATGGTCTTGGCCCAAAACATGGAGTTAACATTTAAAATGGAGGCTACCTTGGTCCAGACAAACAAGGACCTGCAACACAAAACACACCAGTGGGAGGAGGACAGGTCCCATCTCCTGGCCAAACAGCAGGATGAGACCTCCCGTTTGTTGGCAGCACTCAAGCAGGCTAAAGAGGACCTCGAGAACGAGAGGCGCCAGTGGAAGGAGGAAAAGTCCCTTCTACTGGAGTCTCTCAGTAACAAGACCCTCGAGGAGAAGGAGGGAGCCAGCAGAGGCTTGATTGACAGGATGGCTGATCTGGAGAGGCAGATGGAAGAGATTGAGATCGAAGCCAAAGAGCCCAAGAAAAGCAAGAAGAAATCTCTGTGGAAAAGATTCCGCCAGTTATTCAAATAAACTGGAGCTCTCCATCCTGCACATCTCTCCCATCACCACACCACCCAACCCCATCATGCAAGATACAAGACCAGACCTCAACCACTAATCCTACTCCATTAACCCTACTCCCCAATACTATTGACCCTCACCCCTTATCTCCCCTTTACCCTTTTCCTCTTATTAAATGCATAAATATATGAAATGCATGCATTTCATATATTTATACATTTCCTAATTCCTATTATGTTTGTGTGTGTGTGTGTGTATCCCAACGCATACATACACACACACACACACACACACACCTAAACACCCATTACTCTCACCCATTTAATTCGGCACTTTTCTCTCATTAAATACATCAAAAATATAAATGTTTTTTGTATATTTTTTCAATACAGTTCAAAATTTCACAGTATGGAAAATGACATTAAAAAAATTGGAAAAAACCTTTGAAAACTGTGTCTATATTTGCAGATGTTTATACTGTTTTGTTTCTACTGTCTTGGTTTCACAGTTTAAATATAGTTAAATGTTGACCTTTTTACTAAATAATCCTCTTTAACCAATTAATTACTGGATATATATCACAATTGGGGTCAGGATATAACTCTGGAATTATGAGTTTGGAGTTTATATTTTCCAGTCATATAATTTCTCATCAACAACAGTACCTTTTTACTTATAAACATCTAGAGCAGGACAAACTCTTCTTTCTATATCTGATAGACAAATGCATGTGCAGAAATATAATTGTCTGGAACTTAAAACTGCATTAAAAGATCACACAGGCGCATCTACGTAGGTGTCATCTTTTTAGCCTTCAGAGAACTGAATACGTTTGTGCTACACTGCATGAAGTATCTATTTAATGTATACAGACAGAATTTGGAATTATGGAGTAAAACGTTAAATTGGAAATGGTGCAAATGTGAGGGAAGTTTCCTTATATTTCTAAATATATTTCTTAAAGTCTGTGTAAAGGAAAATCAGAGATTTCTTTTGAAACACATTATTCATTTTAGAAAATAATTGTGAAATGATGTAGAGGGGGGACTGGCATGCCCCCCGACACTATATAAGAACTAGAACACCTTGGCATCAGCTGGGTATTTAGTCTGTTGTTTGCTAATGGCAGCATGCAATACTTTCATTGCATGCTTAGCATTAGCATCTGGTGGGGATGTATGTAGATGTTAAGTCTCTGGGCAGATAGAAAGGTCTAAGCTTAAATCTGAGATATTCTAGTTTAGCAGAGCAGTTCCTCTCAATAATGGCATTGTCTGTGTTAATTCATTAATGAATAATTACTTCTTAATAGTGTCTGATATTCTCACACAGAACAGCTTTTCCACCAGTGTCACATGACCTGGTCAGGAAGTGTCGGACAGTGTAACAACAACAACAACAACACTGGAATATCGTGTAAACAATATAATTCTACTTGCTAAATATAAATCTCCCCCTGTATTTGAAGTCATTAAAAATCATTATCAAAGACATATAGTATTTCCTGTTTTTCATCATATTGGAGAAGCAGAAAGCGACAGGTGATTAAACAGACAGTAACATATTGTAGGGAAAGTCTCCTCATGTTTGAATGCAGACGGTATGAATCCTCAAGCAACAGGACGGCTCTTCCTTCAATCCCCCAGGAATGCTGGCCAACAACACATCAGTGAGATTTACAAACCTCTCACTGACCAGACCATCAACACAATGTCCTGTGAACACAAACTTTGACCGACAAATTCACAATCCAGTGTGAACTGCAAGCACAATGTGGATAAATATCACCTCACCACTGGATATCACAACTCACCTGTAGGGACCAGTCACCAAGTGTGATTACCCATACAAGGAATTTGACTCCGGTTTCTCGTTCATCACTTACACACAGTTCCAAGAACAATGTTCAGGAAGATGCACACAGACATACAGAAAGGGTGAAATCTTCAGTCAGACTATACATACATATGTATATAAAAGGTGACTGAAAAGAGTAAATTTAGGAAATCTACTGGTAACGATGACATTTCTAATGAAGTGCAGGAGTCTCGTAAATTATTTAAATTATTTTCTGTTTTAGCTATTTCAGGTTTGTTTTGATGATGGCATTATTCCTTCTCAGTGGTATAAGATCAACATTAAACTTATCCCTAAAGCATCAACAAATGATCCCAAATTAGCACTTAGCTATAGAGGCATTAGCTTTATCAGCACCGTGTATAAATGTATTCATTGCTCTTTAATCACAGACTTGTAGGACAGGTTTGCTGGTAGCAAAATGGCTTCAGAAAAAGCTATTGATTACATGTATATACTGTTACATCAGCTGTCAAAACAAGAATTGAGGAAAATACGTCTACATTATTATGTTTTATTGATTTTCAGAAGGTGTTTGATTGGGTAAATAGAGACCTCTTTTCTTGCTAACTTCAGGAGTTGGTTGATAATTGTTTAATGCCATTAAGTCTCTTTATTGAGCACCTGTTGCCTGTGTTCAAGTTAATGAGTTTAAAACAAGATGGTTTCCAACAGTTTGGTGTTAAACAAGGAGACGTGTTGTCACCAACACTGTTCTCTGTTTATGTTCATGATTTAGCTTTTAAATGAAATCTTGTAAGCTGGGGGATGATTTATTTTATTCACTTTATGCTGATGATATAATTTTACTAGCAGAACATGAAAAGGATCTACAGGAAATGTTCATGCTGAATGGTGACTTATAGTAAACCAAGATAAAACAAAAATAGCACATTTCAGGCAGCAATCAGTTGCAAGAAGTGCAGTTATTTTTAAACTTGGTTCAACAGTGCTGTCATATGGTGACCAGTATAAATATTTAGGTTTTATTTTGGATGAGCATCTCACTTATAATTAGGATAGTAGTGTTTTAGTGAATTCAGCAGGTAGGGAACTGGGATCAGTGCTGATCAAAGGCAAACTCTGTAAAGATCTGGGATTTTGTGCTTATACACAACTGTATAAGTTTTGTGTGTCATGTTTCAGATTATATGTCTGTCATTTGGTGATTCTATGAACATGTGAATTGTAACATCAAACATTACACAGCTATTCGATGGGTTTTTGGGAGTTCATAAACTTACAACAGTTTGGGTCATTAGTGGTGATATGGGGTGAAACCACCTAATGTCAGAAATGTGAGATGATCTGACTGTGGAACAGACTTGCGAACACGCCTCAACAGAGGTTCACTAGAAAGATTTTTGATTGGGACATTTTGCATGGACACCTCTGGATTAATGAGGTGAAATCCTTATTTTGTATGATTGATTCTTTTTTATTTTCCGAACAGATTACAGCATAATATTCATGATTCCCACCGCAACTAACTCTTCCTGACGTACAAAGAAAGATGGTCTGTTGATGTTTGATACAAACCTAAATAAAGAACATGTTGTCTGATGAAAAACAATTACAGTGTGGAAGCTCATGTAAAGCAGAATTTATCCCAAAGTCAAAGATCTCTGTGTGCACAGTTGCATTCAGCTACATCACCATCAGCTGTAGGAACAGGTCAGTTTACTTCTCTACCTGAAGAGAAAATACTTTGTTTGATAAGTGATGAAGCTGAGACTGAAGATGAAGTCCATTTTATGTTTTATTACCCATGATGATTTAAGGGCTACATTATTTATTGTAGTGAAATGTTTTTCTGATGACTTTTTTCTGGATGGTTATAAAAACCTGGATGTGTGTTTCAGGGAGGGAACCTTTTGTGTGGCTGATTTTATTTGTAGAACTCGGTACAGAAGACAAAGTTCTTTATTTGCAATGTAAGTTTTGTTCTCATCTGTGTTTGACAAATGTTTCACCACTGCAGCTGTATTTTGGTGTCTTGTAATTCCATGTGGCCTGAGCACTTGTATGTGCATGACACAATAACTAACTAACCTGATAAATAATGTTGGATATTATAATTACTTTTTGTAGATTTACATGTGGTATGAATGTCAACAGTTAGGCTATTGGTAGCCATCATAACTGAAAAGAGCCACAGTATTTCAATATAACACAGTGGAGTGTGTTATATTGAAATACTGTGGCTGACTGTGAAAAAAGTGTTCCTAATATTTTGCCCTCCTCACGTATATTAATAGGGTGGACAAAATATTAGGAACACTTTTCAATTTAATTCACCAGTACACCACCACCCACTACGACCTCAATAATAAACATAAAGTAGAAGCTTCAATTTGAGCCTCTCACAGTTTGAGAGTCACCTGGTTGCAGCAACATGGCAGACGACGATCACAATGATAAACCATGGTGGTCAACCGTATACAGGAAGTCATGTAACAATATGAGCGCAAGTGGTTCTACTTCGCAGTATTTACTAAAGAGAAGAAGATGAAATGGCAGTACCAATTAACTGAATATAGTTTTTTTTATAACTGTCGTTTATCTGTGATAAAATGTAATATTACTGGCTGAGCTTTCCCCCTTCAGGAAGGTGGCCTTGTGGGTAACCTGTGGGTGTGATGGAGTCTAGCGGGCTTGTTGTGGGAAGTGAGTCTCTCTGGTGTGTGGGAGTTGTACCAGCGCTTAGCTGCAGCCACAGTGTAGTGCATACCGTTGTCAGCAATAAAGTGTCTGGATAAACTCAGGGCACAGCGTAAACGTTATTGAGAGGCCATGTATTATGTCCCTGTTAAAGTCTCTGTTCCTGCAATGTGACAACGGCTCTCTTGCTATTCTTCATCGCAGAGTTGGTCTGGACTATTACAAAGCTAGTTAGAGGTCTCCTCACTATGGTTTGGATCTGGAAAGGTGACAGTTATCAAAGTTCTTGTTTGTTAAAAGTTGTAAAATAAGTTAATGTAGAATGTGGTAAAATCTCAATACAAATTTATTTGTGACATAATAATGCATGTAAAAAGTCACTGAATGTGTGATTTAATTTGTTGTGTTTTCCAGTTGACATACAGAGTTCTGGAGGGCTGCGGGGGCTTCAGCAGGTTCTCTGCAGAAAAAGAAATGCAATTGGGTGTCAGGCTATATAAAAATTCTTAATTAAAAGACTTGTTGAAATAATATGTGGACTTGAGTGACTGTTTAAAAATGTTTGGGATGAAATGTAAGCTGGGCTTATTGCCCAACATCAGTGGGAGCAAATCACTGCTGCCAAGTTCCAAAATGTGATGAGAAGACCAGAGCAGTGGAGACTCTTATAGCGGCAGATTAATGTCCATGGTATCATAATCACTTATCACTATCACATGTGGAGAAAATGTTAGTTGTCCACATACTTTTGGTACGCCTGTGAACCCTTGGAAGAAAAACCTCCTAGAGGGGAGCAACCTGACGAGGCTGATTATCCTGCCCTGCCAAGATAACAAGAAGCCCAAGAGGAAGTATCTGAGGAAAACTCACCCAGCTCAGTGTTTCTGCCTCCAACAGCCACCAAACAGGACAGGATCAGACTGCAAATAAGAACCGCAGAAAAGATCTTTGGTGCCAACTTGCCCACTATCTAGGACCTCTACAGCTCCAGAGTCAGGAAAAATAAGGGAAAGTCACCTCTCACAGGACCCCTCACACTCTGGATACAACCTATTCCAACTTCTGCCCTCTAGTACATGCTACAGATAAGTGTATACCAAAGCAACCAGACACAAGAACAATTTCTGCGCACACATCACTGGATCTAGAAATATCAGTGAAATTGCCTCAGTTTTCATAGGCAAAATAAGGTTTCACAACTCTGAAAGTGGGTGTAAACAGCGTTAAGGGTTTTTGATGCAAGGTCTAACACTAAATAACACTAATATCTAAATATCATTATTTATGTTTCCCTTAAATTTCCCCTCAACTAAGACTAATCAGTACTTCTTGTTGCTCCACAGCATACAGTGACATGTACAAGCTAACAGAATTCGTCATTGTGAAGAAGTTTTACATTGGAAATACTGCAACTGTATATTTGTAATTAGGTCCAAGTTATGATTTTAATTGTTGGTGACTAGCTTCTTAAAACTGGTCACATTTGACAGAGCCGCGCGCTTTCCCTCTCAGCATCACGTGACCCGATCAGGAAGTATTAGACAATGTAGTTGTCTGATTTTTTTCCTAGGATGGCGAAGGCACGACCCGCCCTACTCTGCCTCTGATTGGCTAGTACTCGTTTCCTTCGTTGGTTGGATTGGTTAGAATAAGGGTAAGAGTGTCATGGTAAGCCAATCAGAGATAGAGTAGAGCGGATCATGACTTTGCCATCCTAGGAAATAAAATCGCGTCCTGTACATGTCGATACTAAAGCAAGTTTTGTGTATGTTATAGTCTGTCGGTCTGGAAACATGACAGACATTGTGTTAAAGATAAAAAACAGCGTAGCAGAGAAAAAGAAGACGTCTCTTACGCAGAGCGACTTGCAGAAGTGGGGTTTAAGAGGTACGGAGGCTTTTTAACTTGGTCGAGTTTAACGGAAATTCATTAACGTTGAGTTGTCTTCATTCATTTTGTAAGATACCTTGTTAACTGGTACTTTTAAACAGTGTGTTACATGTTTCTATCGTTGTCTTAGTTTTGCCAACAATGGGTCATGACCTAATGTTGTTTACATGAGATCACGCAGCTTTCCTTCCTCTTCGTGACGTCTCAGTGGTATAAGTAAATGTTTATATAACTTATATCTCTTTATACATCCATGTTCCTGACAGGGATACAGCTGAGAGCCTACCAGCTGGATGGTGTGCAGTGGCTCACTCAATGCCTGAAGAATCAGCAAGGATGCATCTTAGGAGATGAGATGGGGTTGGGAAAAACCTGTCAGGTTTGAGATAACTCTAAACTTGCACTTCAAACAGTGATGCATTATAGTTTTTTTAAAAAACAGAAACCAATAACAGCAATAACAATTTCAATGGTCATTGTGTCTGATAGCTAATACTGATACATATTGTTTTCATTGCAGTACCTTTGCATGTCTACTTCTCACCAGTGTAACTGTGCAGATGTGAAAAAACAGACGAGTTTTTTCACAGCAGATATTTTGACTTGTCATAGCAGGAAAAGCACAGGTGTTACTAATAACCATTAGAAAAACCTTATTACTACCAGTAAATATAATTACAATGTTTTAGAGCTGAAATGGTTAGTCTAGTAACATAAAAATAACTACTATTTCATTAATAAACTATTATATAACTTCTCTAGTCCCAGTTTCTCAATTGTGAGGATTTTCTGCTTCTGTCATCTTGTGATAATAAACTGTATATCTTTAGGTTTTGGCTGGACAAAACTAGCAATATGATGACATCACCATGGGCTTTTGGAAATTGTAACTCTTACTATTTTCTATTTAATCTATGAACTGTGAAAATAATCTGCAGATTAATCTATGATGAAAACAGTCATTTGACCTTGATCTACATTGTTTAGTGTATCTGTGAAAGATGAACCACTTTTGAGTGCTGCTATGGAAAAGTCATTTGGTTCCGGAACAATGGAGATATCTGCTCCATGTTTTCATGAACGCCTGTAGACTATTTTCACAGCAGACATGTTGACATGTTACTGTAGGAAAAGCATGGGTAGACCTAATAACAAAAATAATGGCTGCATTATGCATAGTGTATGCTGGCTCACAGGAAAGGCTAATTAAATTATTTGCACCTGTGCTTCACTGCTATGAGAAGCCAAAATATGTGGTGATGTGAAAAATGTTGAAAAAGGTCTATTTCCACTCTGAACTAGAAGACTAAACAAGAAATTATTACTATAATACATTGAAATTTATGTATGCACTCATAATAACCACATTAATCATTCACTAAAATGTTTTACAATATATCAGCTATAATTTTAATGTAGGGTTGTACTTTATTTTGGGCAATATCTGTATTATTGCCCAATACAGATAAACTGATTGATTATCGTAGTTGTGCTGGATGTACTGTCTCACTGGATATTTTCAGTGCTCGTCTGATAAATAGCACAGGCACTCTTAACATTTAACTTTATAATAACACTGAGCAAAGGATTCAGAACAAGATAACACTTTACAGAGAAAACTTATTTCTTTGACAGCTGAATTACATTTTCTTTCTTTCACTGAAAAATCAACCTAAGTCCCTAAACACAGAACTACAGAGTAGGCTGAAAACTTCTAAACCTTGACAAGTTACAAATTGGTCAAGATTAAAGCAAAATAATACAGAATATGAGATTAATAGCAAAGCTATGATATAAGATAGTGAAGAAAACAAATTCACAGAAGCAGCAGTTGAAATCTGCTTAGATAAATGCTGTGTATTCTCTGCTTTGAAGAGAAAAGATTGATGCAGAGATGGTGAGATCCAGATGTTATCAGGCAGGACCTTCACACCATCACACAGATGTGAGGGTTCTTCTGAGCAATGCTGCGTGGGTCATCGCATTGGTCAGGCTGAGACTTCTCATTATAGTCAGTAGGCACATAGATGTGCTTCACCGTTTGTTGAGAAGTACCTCTTACTACAGTCCCCATCCACCTGGACCTCAAGGGTTTCATGTATTTGAACACAGCACACAAACAAAGGATCAAGATGAATACAACCAACAAAGGGATCAATACTTGAACAGCAGTTGCACCCGTTGGACCAAACATGTCATGTAGCCATTCTCTGAAAGACCTTCCTGCGCCTTTGGAGGTCTTTAATTCATCCCTCATCCTCTCCATGTTCCTTAAGATCTCCTTCACTTTTTCAGAGTTGTCAGGGATCAGGTTGCAAGCCCAATTTTGACACGTGGTGCGTGGATCCATCGTGTCTTTACTCCCCCATGCGATGGCAACAGCACCTGATATGATCCCTTCCACCTGCGGGTGAGAGACACATGATTAGAAGACTTCAGAGAAACAAAATCATCTGGTTCAAAATTGTGTATCGACTTTTCTTTATGAACCAGAAAGTCTCAATGACATAATCCTCGTTTAACATTTTTCTTTTATAGTTTCTCAACCCAGTGTCCCAGTTTTCTGCAATAAGTGCAGGTATCTTTATATCTAGGCTTCCTTAAGTGTGGACTGTGGTTTGAATTGGGCCGCTGCAGTTGGGGTTGGTAACCAGTGTTTTGCTGGTAGTGAAAGCTAGTGTTTGGAGGCTGCGGTTCTGTGTAGGTTTGGGTCACATTAATTTTAGCTGATATGGAGACAGAAATACCATATTTTTCCATATTAGTCAGAGGGTGACATCCTTTTCATAGAAGACCAATCATCTTTAGACATTCAATCAGACTTTATTTATATATCACATTTCATATAAACACAATGTAACATATAAAGTGCTTTAGACAATGAAAAACAATATAAATACACCACCTACACACCAATCCCACCGCCACGTGTTTACACGCACATCCTTTTAAAAATTGATTTTTACTTTGAAAAAAGGGAGTGAATTTGACATCCGACATTCATTTCTCTGCTTTTAAAAACCTAATTTTGGAATAACATTTTACTATAGGCCAACTGTCTGAGATGATTTGCTTAAAACATCGACAAACGACCCCAAATATTGCGAGATGAATCAAGGAAAGGCAAATTTCAGTCGTATCAAGGAGACGCTTGTAAACACAGATGACTGTAAACGGTCATCAACTATAGACTTCAGATAATTTACCATCGTCGATGAACCCGACAGTTAAGGGTTTTTTTTTAAATCGTTTTTAAACGGTGCTTTGCATTAGATATAATGTGTCTGATACTTTGGCCTTAGCTGTGCGCGCGCTCTCGCGGGGAGGATGAGGATGTCAACAGCAGGCCGACCTCTGCCCCTCTGTGTTGGCTTTAATATCCCAAATTCAACACATAAGGGACCTTAGTCAGCCCACTACAATTTACCTTCCTGTAACTGCGCCTGTGGCTGTTGCTCCGGGCCCCGGGGTCGGACAGGTAGTTCTCTTCTCTTTCTTTTTGAGGAAAAGTTACCGCATGTTTCCACCCCCAGGAGGTGGTCCTCAATTAAGTTTCAGCGTGGGGGGGGGGGGGGGGGGGGGGGGGGGGGGGGGGGGTCAAGATAAGGCCAAGGTTTGTTCAAGGGTAATCCGGTAGTGCATATTTGAGAGAAACAGCCTTGTCAGATGTACGATAGTTATCGTACTTGTAAGATAATTTTTCCCCTCTGTACAATGTACGTCAATACTTCAATAATGCCAAAGTCCCATAATATACGATAATTTGATCAGTTTGTGACACTTAGTTTTAATTTAGGACAACCTGTACGTGCTACGTCCCACAAGACGCAACGAATTGGACAGTAGACTAGATGTCTAGAGCAACATCTAAACATCACACTGTCTAAACAGCTTGTAATATGCATGTTTTTTTTCCGATATGCGTCTCTTGATAAGATATTTTACATTAATTTAGAAATGTTTTTTTTAGTCGTATTTGTGACCGTACATCTTCAAAGTGCGACTTCATGGCATGCCCGTGAACGCAGCACGTGTTACAAGCAGCGGCAGACTGTTTTTTGATATCACATTTATGCTTATTTGTTCTCTTGCTTAAGACTCGCGTACGTTAATTTCCTTCAAAATACGATAATTTTAAGCCTCTGGTACGATACTTTAACATTTCTGGCAACGCTGTAGAGAAGTTTATTATAGCACAAAGCACTGAGCACAGGATGATAATTCAGAGAAAAGCTTTACAAAGAAGACATGACAATCACACATTTTCTTCACAGCTGGGTTTCATTTTTCTCCTCAAATATTCCTAATTATCATGTGTCCCTTCAGACAATCTCACTGCTGGTGTACATGTCTGGAGCTCTCGGGAAGAACGGTCACTTTTTGGTGCTGAGCCCGCTCTCTGTCATGGAGAACTGGAGAAAGGAGTTGGAACGGTACAATCATGTTTATCTATGACACAAGCATCACACATGCATTCAATAGTTTGATAGTCTTAACACTGTCCATCACAGACTCAAACTGGTTACGTAAAATCTTCAACTTTATTGGTTACAGCTTCGCCCCCTCCCTGACTGTGCTGTGTTACAAGGGAGACAAAGAGAGACGGGCTGAGATTCAGAGGGAAACAGACACAAATGACTTCCATGTTCTGCTCACCACATATGAGGTCTGTGGCTGTTTTGTGAGAACAAAATGACTTCATGTTTCGTCTGTGCTGAAACTGACATGTTTTTAAAATTTGTCTCATTTTCAGCTGTGTCTCAAAGATGCTTCATTCCTGAGACGGTGAGTGTGTTCTGAGTTACATGGAAAGTGAAATTACAATTGAGGAGATTGTTGATAAATTAATGAATAAGCAAATTTTGCACTTGTGCTTATGAATGAAATTATGCCTCACACACACACAGGGCAGCCATGTCATAATGTACTTATATTCTAGATATCTGGCACGTGTGTGTGTTTGTGTGTTCTGGCAAACAGCAGAACGTTTATGACAGATTATCATTTAAAGTAGTTGGTTTGCTGTAAGTGTTGACTGAATTCATCAGAGATTATCCAAGATGTTGAAGTTTGTTACTGTTGACGAGGTTACATAGAAAGTGGTGGCGTTTCTACCTTCATATGATATCACTACTACATTTGTTCACAAGTATTTCTCGAAAAAATCTAGAGATACTGAAGGTTTGCCAAAATCAATAGGTGGGCTCACTAAAACAGCTGGTGTTTATCTGCACACACTTTTTTATTTAGTATTTAATGGACTTTAACTTAAAAAAAACAAATACAGACACCAAACGACATATCTTATTTCCACTTGTACATGTATTTAGGGCTGTAATAGTTGCCCAATTATTTTCTGTCAATCAACTAATCGATGAACGGTCTAATTGCTGTACTCACTATGTATCCACTCCTCAGGTGGAAGTGGAAGGTGCTTGTAGTAGACGAGGCTCACCGACTGAAGAATCAGAACTCGCTATTGCACAAAACACTGACACAGGTACTGAGCTGCACCTGGTTGGTTTGGGCTATCGTGTCTTTGTTTCTTAATCTTCATCACTGTTTTTGCCTTCCCCGACCCCTTGATTAATTTGCTTCATGCGTTCCTTGTATAGTTCTCAGTTGGTTTCAGAGTTCTGCTGACCGGGACTCCCATCCAGAACAACCTGCAGGAGCTCTACTCCCTGCTGAGCTTCATTCAGCCCAGCATCTTTACAGCAGATGAGACGGACAACTTTGTCAACTCTTACTCAAATGTACAGAATCAACCTGCTCTTGGTATAACAGACATCATTTCTGTTACTGTTTGTATTACTAAAACCTAGTAAAGCATGGATTAGATACAGCAGTAATTCTCTCATGATGTTTAATCAGAGTTGTTGGCAAACATCAGTTACAGACATTGTGATGTGTTTGAGATACTGTTGTAGAAAAACCCTGTTCCATTACATCAACACTGACGTGTCTCTGCTTCTGTTTACAGCTGCTGAGCTGCAGAGTGTCCTAGAGCCCTTCCTGCTTCGTCGAGTCAAGTCAGAGGTGGCTGTAGATCTGCCCAAGAAGACAGAGCTGGTGGTGTACCACGGCATGTCGGCTCTGCAGAAAAAATACTACAAAGCCATTCTGATGAAGGATCTGGGTAAGACCTTTGCACTATGGCGTGCCGTTGTTAATCTTTGCAGAACGCTGATTTTCAGGACACATTTATACTAATGATTCTTGTTACTGTTGACTCTGTTTTCAGAGGCTTTTGGAAACGAACAGGGCAATAAGACTCGGCTGCTGAACATCATGATCCAGCTGAGAAAGTGTGTTGACCACCCTTACCTGTTTGACGGTGAGATGTGCTCAGTGATAATACTCGCATACTCAAAGTACTGACCCGGGATCCAAGTGGGCAATAGAAGCAAATGTTGTTCCCTTTCCTCACCCAGGGGTGGAGCCAGAGCCCTTTGAGATTGGAGAGCATCTCATTGAAGCCAGTGGGAAACTTTGCCTGCTAGACAGCATTATGACGTACCTGCACAAAGGGTTCGTCACTCTGCTTGTTACTTGGCTCCACCTGGTGGAAATATAAGCTCAGTTAGTAGTGCTTTAGTAATTCTGATACCATGTGAACTAGATGAGTCAATATGCTGATCACTCTGAGCAGTTAATTGTGCTTTTCATGTTTTAAATCACTTTTTCCACCATTAATAGAGTCTTAATTTCTTTCTTTTTTTTATATTTGTGCCTGAAGGGGCCATCGGATCCTGCTGTTCTCTCAAATGACGAGGATGCTCGACATTCTTCAGGACTACATGGAGTACAGAGGTGAACAGGGGCTAACTAAAATCCACACGCTTCCACTAACTGACCTTAAATGTTTGAAAAACGTTACAATCAATGTTGCAAAATGTAAAATGTATCTAATATTTTGACAGACTAATGCTAATGAATGGGCAAACAGAATTAGCCACAAGTATAGTAAGAAAAAAACAGTAAACTGTGGAAAAATAAATAAGGGGACAACATGTATCAATAAATACGACATGAATGGGGTAGCACAAAAAAAAAAAAAAATTGTGGGAATATTTACTTGCTGTTAGGTTTCTTCCTTTATATACATCAGAAAATTAGACTAAACTTCATAAACCTTGGTTATTATAAATCCTGTGCTTAGAGATTAAAAAGGGGCGATGTCATCAATTTTAACCATTCAGCAAAATCCGGTTTTGTCTGACCACACAGTGGCAGAGAACAATCCTTGGCGTGGCAATAATCCTGCCAGTACAAGTCCAAGATTTTTGTTTAGATATGCCTGATGGTAGGAGAGAATTGTTTCCTAATAAGCACAGCTGAGGAGATACTGGCAATGATCTTTGCAACCACTCCCCCATATTTTTTTTACTTGTTTCCAACGAGGAGAAACAAAAGAACATTAGCACATTAAATAAAGAAAAGTACCTGTTTCATTTTTATACTTCCAACAATAATTGTTATCCATGAGTCCCATTTTTTAAAAAGTTTAACACGTATAATAATACCTGTGGACGATTTTGCAGTGTGTAAATTTGCCCTCTGCGTTTCTAACCGACCACTCGACATCAGCCACCATGTTCCTCCATTAATCTGCTTCTATGTTGAAGTTCAGATCTCTTTCCCATGTTTTTGCTGTGCCTCTTTTAATTATGTTTCTAAGTTTACTGAGGCAGCCATCTTCACTAGTCTGTAATCTACTTGCCAACAGCAAACTTACTTACTTTTTCATGCCAGTAAGTGCTAAACTGTGCCTTTCTGTTCAGGTTATAGCTATGAACGTCTGGATGGGTCTGTCCGAGGGGAAGAACGAAATCTAGCAGTGAAGAACTTCAGCAGCAAAGATATCTTTGTCTTTCTGCTCAGCACTAAAGCAGGTGAGTGAAAGTAAAGTATGAGTATTAAAGCAAAAGTGTTTCCTTGCTGTGTGTGGAATTAAACTGACATCACCAGCAATGCGTAATGTACAGATTGTGCATTTTAATGTTTAGGGATGCAGGATATTGGATATATCACAAACATCTTGTCCTTTGCTTTTAATTTTGCAGCCACTGTTGTATAAATTGTTTGTAGATAGCTGCTGAGGCAGTTTCACATATTTTCCAATTGCATTGAGTCTACTGAGTATGTTTCATATAATCCTTTAAGTGATGAATTGCATCTTATTAAACAACACTGTGGCAAAGTTGTAGATAAGAGGGTAAATATTGTGTGATAAGTCAACAGTGACAGAGCTGCACTTGCAAGCTTTCTTGCAAATCTAAATCTACAGCCAAGTTCATAGAACTAGCTGAGAAGACAGGGGACTGATCTGACAGAGATAAGAGCTGCGGCAGGATGACACACTGGTGTAAATAAGGCCAGCAACTTTTTCTTACCGCTTTTCACTCAGTGTGAAAGAAGGGAGAAGGAACTCTGATTTCCTGTCACAGCTGATTACTTTTTATGTGTAATTATGTTAGCTCTATGAGTAAATATGTAAGAATAAAGAGTAAATAAGTCTGTAAATAATTTAAATAATTTGTTCTTTTCAGATATTGTGTTTTGGCTTCCTAACAGTCTGTCTTTGCAGGAGGAGTGGGCATGAACCTTACAGCTGCTGACACTGTCATTTTTATGGATAGTGACTTCAACCCTCAGAATGACCTGCAGGCTGCTGCACGCTGCCATCGGATTGGTCAGAACAGGTGCAGTGTGTCAAAAACGAATCTCAACAGGCTTCATTGTGGGATTTTGTTTTGATAAGCCTTAAGAATTTTTTTTTGCTCTTGCATTCACTTGCAACAGACCCGTGAAAGTGATCCGCCTTCTGGCGAGAGACACCGTGGAGGAGATAATGTACTCCCGCGCCGTATCCAAGTTGCACCTCACCAACACTGTTATTGAAGAGGGACGCTTCTCTTTGCTGGATCAAGCTCAGTCAGCTGCAGCAGGACTGCAGGTTTGTGAACATTGTCAAACTGTTCATCCTCAGACAAAAACACAACTGCTGCAGTCCCCACTTTTATAAAAACCCATCCAGTTTGTTTTCACCATCTCTACTCTCTACTTACTGTCCCCCACAGCTCAGTGAGATCTTGAAGTTCGGGGTAGATAAGCTGTTGTCATCAGAAGAAAGCTCTGTACAGGATGTTCAACTGGAGAAGATCCTTGGTGCATCACGTGACGGTCAGTGGGTCGATGATGAAGACCCCATCTCACTCAGGGGGGAGGAAGAAGAGGAAGAAAACGACTCTGAGTCTGACGGGCAGAGTATGTTTTACTACCAAGTGACCACATTCAAATCTTGAATCACTTGTTCGTGTTTTCAGAATATTCAGTCTTTACCTGGTGCTGGGTGAACATATGTAGATGTGATTCTGTCAACCAGGTTGTTTCTGCACATAAACATATTACTGCATGTTAGATGTTATCATTCTCAACCTGCAAACATAACCACACATGGAAATACACAACAAATATAACCTGTTGTTTTCATATTAGTATCAGTTGAACTTAGTATTATTGGAGATCAGTGATAACAGTCTCCATCATGCTGTCCTGTCCTTCAGGCCACATGTACTGCTTTGAGGGGAAAGACTACAGTAAGGACCCCAGCTCTGAGGACCAGAAGAGCTTTGATCGTTTGTTGGAAGAGCAGCTGGCCGAGTTCCAGAAAGCTGCAGGAGAGGGACGAGCTCTACGACACAAAGCCGACGTAAGATTCTGTCCCATTCACTCCCAACTGATGGGAACATGTTAAAGATCATATTCAAAATTTGCACCATTGAGCTTATTTGTCAAAACCCACCCTGTGTGAGAGGAGGTAACACCCACCTGAGCTTTAGATGATCTTTCAAACACTAGTTCTGGTGCTATTTTTGGTCAAAAACCTTCATTGAAGGCACTGAATTAGGCCATGTTCACACCTGTAGTTTGGCTCTGTTGATACACACCAAAGCAGAAAATTATCCATTGTTTCCTTTTAGTTCTAGTATGTTCACTTGCTACATTTAGTTTATTATTTATTGTGTTATGCACATACATGTGCCCAGCGTGTGTGGACATAAGACACCAAACAACAGTTGCACCGGTGAAAAAGACAACAGTCTGCCACAAAAAAAGGTTCCCCTCCTAAAACAACTCAAAGAATGTAACTCTTAAATCATCACAGTGAACAATACATGAAAACAAAACATGATATGGACTTCATCTTCAATCCTACCTAAATCACATAAACAAAGTCTTTTCTCTTAAACCTGCCTGTTTTTGAAGCTAATGGTAACGAATGTAAGTGTGCACACAGAGAACTTGGATAAATTCTGCTGTAGCAAAGGCTCTACTCTGATTGTTTTTCATGCAACAACATGTTCATAATTGAGCTTTGTACCACATATCAACAAGACATCCTTCCTTATACCTCAGGAACAAAATGCACTGAACAACATCATCATTACTCTGTAGCCTGTTTTGAAAAACAAAAATAAATGAATGGTACAAAAGAAAGAGTTCACTTCACTAACCAGGGACATCCATGCAAATTGTCTTGAGATCTTTCTAGTGAGCCACTGTTACAAATGAACCAAAACCTGTAAACTAAAGTCACATAAACTGACAGGTGAAAATCCCAGACAGGTCAGGGCTTCATTTATCTTCTCTGTTTATCACAAACAGCTCCCAAAAAAAGACATTCAAAGAAAATAAAGTTGGGAAAAGAAGTATTATTTAGTAGAGTATTACTAAAGACAAACTGAGACCCTCTGTTTTATGCCGGATTTTCTGTGTGTACTCCCAGGTTTCACTGTCGGTAGCCCTTGGAATTCCAACGAGGAAGAGGAAACTTCTTACTGAGGCTGAACTGGAACTGAGGCGGCAGAGGAGGGAAGAGGCTGCGGCCAAGAGAGCCAAAATGCAGGAAGACATGAAGAGGAAGCAGCAAGAGCAGAAATACAAGAAAAAGTAAAGATTCGTCAATCAACTCAAAGTTTCCTCTCACACTGACCTTAGACGTCTTTGACTTCAGTCGTTTCCCTTTTTATGTTTGCTTATAATGCAGAATGGCATGGTGGGAGTCCTGCGGCTACAGATCAATGTGCCTGCAGTCTGCAGACAGTGAGGAAGAGGAGGAAGAAGAGGATGAGGTCAGCGTATGCTCCACAGACTCAGACAGCACGACTATCCACTACGTACTGGGGGATGTTACTCATCCTCACGCTGCACATGGAGACGCTATCATCGTCCACTGCGTTGGTACAGACCTTTATAGTAGCTTATTATTATCATAGCAACATAGCAGCACTTTGCATGATAAACAGAAAGATAGCTTCAAAAAGTACCAGATGCCTCTTCAGTTCTGCTTTTACTGCATGTTTTGTAGTTATCAAAATAATGATCTTTGTGCAGATGACTCAGGCTGGTGGGGCAGGGGAGGCTTGTTCACAGCTCTAGAGGTGAGATCGGATGAACCACGGAAGCAGTATGAGTTGGCTGGCAAGATGAGAGGTGAGAATAACCATGATTTCAAAGAAGTCTCAGAATAGAATTGAGTAGAAGTACAACGAAATTGAGTAGCAGTCCTGACAGTGCATATAACATAATTAAAAATAGAAAACAGCTCAAACTAGCTAAAATATATAAATAAAATATATATATTTGCTATAAAACAATATGATAAAAAAAGAAAAAATATTATTGAACTTCAGGATATTGTACATTTGCTGAATGGCAGTGGTCTGTATACAAGTAGTACAGTTAGGAATATGTGCATACTAAGGTTCAGTTGTAATGAAAACATCTGTACAGTGTCCTGTAAATGTGTCTGTAAGTATTGTAGTACTGATAGTCACACAGGTCCCACACAGTCAGTGTTCAGTGTTGTGGCTCTAAAGTAGAAGCTGTTCTTAAGTCAGTTTGCCGGTGATTAGATGGACCTGAAGCGTCTAGCAGAGGGCAGCAGGTCAAACAGATGACGTCCAGGGTGGGATGGATCTTTCAGTATGTTGGCTGCTCTACTGCCATCTGTAAGGCTCAGTTAAGGTGATCGAATCTTATAAACGACTGTTCTGAAAGTGCTCATGTAATGTTCGTTTCAGACTTGGAGCTCGGAAATGTGCTGCTCTTCCCCATCGATGACAAACAGTCCAGGCTGGACGGCCAGGATCAAGTAGGTTCTGTCTTAGTGAAAGCCAGGCTGCACACACACAAACTCTGCAGCCTGGAAATGTGCACTTGCTTTATGGTTCCTGTTGCTTCTCTGCAGTATTGGTGATCAAAAGTGCAATACACCGGGGTTGGGTTGAAATGTGGTGACAGAATTGTGAAGTTGTGGCAATGATAAGATAAGGTTTTTACCTGTTTCGATCTTCTTCCTTTCACGTCAGTTGGCCCTCATAGTGGCACAGCAGAGAGACAAAGCCAACAACTTGTCTGGGATCTTTCTAACTGCGCTGGACGAAGGTCTGAAGAAGATTTCTGTCGCAGCCAAAAGAAACAAGGGTATATTCAAGCACTTAGAAACTACATTTTATATATATATATATATATATCATCCTTGTCACTGAGTGTGAAATGTGCTGTAATAATGAGAAAGATGTTTTTTAAGCTGCATGTTCACCCTTTGTTAATACAACTCAAGGATTAGGCTAGAATACATTTTTTTGTAATGTGGCAACCAATTAAATGAAGGAAAAAATGTCATATAAGACATTGGATTATTTGAATGAATTAATTTATATTTATGAATAAAGTCAGAGAGCATCTAACTAGCCAATAACACATGCTGTTAATTAAGCCTCTGTGAGAGAAGAAAGAAAGGAGGACAGAAGTTAAGAAGCACGATGAAAGCAGTGTTTGATTATTGTAAAACTTGACTGACGAGATATCTCAGCGGCGTCGTGTTGTATGTACAGACAAATTCTTGTAAACACAATTAGTGGTGAACAATAGGAATTTTTAAAAATTTGCCTCAGGTTATGCCCTAGAGAAAATGAACAGATCAGCCCAAAAATGACTTGCTACTGAGTCACCCCACTTTCACTTGAGTTTGAGGGTAACGTTAACATGGCAAATGGAAAAAGTTACAGTTACTAGAAATCCTAACCGTCATCAACAGTTTCCCTGCCTTATTTTTTGTCTTTTTCCCCACAAAGCAAGCGTACATCTTCCACGCATCGGCCACTCCACAAAAGGCTTCAACTGGTACGGCACAGAGAGGCTAATCAGGAAACACCTGGCGTCCAGAGGCATCCCTACGTTCATGTATCTTTTCGCAGATGTTGAAATCTAAAAAATGACATTTCTCAGAATCTATTTAGCGAAAGGGTTGGAGTCATTTTCCCTTAACACGACTGACAGATATTATCACAGTCGAACTGCCAAGAACACAGCTACACCTCAGACAGCCAACTCTGCGACCTCAGCGTCAACATCCTCCCCTGAACCACAGTTGCATAACTCCAGCAGGTCGACGGACGAGGCTGAAACAGAATCAGCGGGCCCTTCGACTCTGCTCCAGAGCGGAGGCCCCACAGAGCTCCCCAGTTTCATGAGGGGAGTCCGTGTGTTTTTCTACAATTTACCTGCATCAGAGAGGAAGAGGCTGGCTCGCTACCTTATCACATATCCTTTTAGACTGGCTGCTTTCAGCGCAGTATCGTAACATTTACATACATGTAATACTACATGTTTTGAAATCCTGGTGATCACAACATAATTTGTTGTGAGATTAAACATTTTTCAAGACTTTTTTTCCAGATTGTCCTGTGAAATGAATCCTCCGTATAACCAGCAAGTTGAACTGTTGCGTTAAACTGAAAAGCAAACAGTTTTTTATCTCAGTATCAGAGCTCACATTCTTGTGTTTACAACTGCAGCTGTTTTTTTTTTTTTTTTTTTTTTTACAAGCGTTTGTGTGGAGGAAAGGGTAGTGAAGTACAGAGATGGTTTTATGATTACCGTGTGGTGTCAAAATGTCACAGCTCCTTAGCTGCAGTGCACTTATGATGGAGATGAGGAGGAGATCATGAGTCCGGAGGTCACCCACGTAGTTGCGGAGGTGGAGAACAGCAACCACTCGCAGGTTAGTATCACACTGATAGTAATCTGACCCCTGACCTATATCATTCTTTCCCTTCATACTCATTTTTGAGTGGTTAGGGGGGAAAAAAAGGCAGACTAAAGCCGTGGTAGATTTTAAAGCTGACAAAAAAGAAGATTAAAGTCTCCAAGCAAAAGTCCCACAATGTCCCTACAGCAGAGTATGGTGATAAAACCCAATAAGAGTGTTTAATTTTTTCATTTTACTGTGTGTAATTTGTGTGAAACAGGAGCTCCAGGATCTGGTGTGTGAGTACACGCAGGCTGTCCCTGTGCAGAAGGCCTGGCTGGAGTCCTGCTTCTCTAAACAACGAAAAGTCAACACTGCACAGTTCATACATCTGCTCAGATAACACACTGTTTCATTGTTTTGTTTTTTTCATCTTTTTTTTTTTTTTTGTAATGATCCTTCTGTCTCAAATTTGAATGAACTTTTCTGGCTGTTAGAAAATACACAAAATGTCAAAACAATTTGCAATCACAGATTTATAAGTGAAATAAGTAAACAAATGAACACTTCTCTCTGCTGCTGGTTCGTGTCGACACTTGGCTCAGTTCTTTAACACACTGTAATCAACCAGGGTTTGTGTAATAAAAAAAAGTCATAAATGCGGTGTGTGTGTGTGTATGACTTAAGTCACTTTCAGGGACAAAACCACATTTAAGACCAGTTGATATGGGGACAAAAGCTGTGTCCCCAGTTGGGAAAAAGCTGATTTTTAGGTCAGTGGTAATGTTTAGGGGTAAGGTAAGTCTCCAAGAAATTAATGTAAATCTATGTAATGTCCCCCAAAGTGACCTAGGACAACATTTGTGTGTGTGTGTATGTGCGTGTGTGTAGGTGGAGCGTGTCAGCGGGGAGGTGCAGCTGAGCGTCAAACTAAAGCACAAACTCATCAAACACGTCGATATTGTTTCATCTGTGTTGGGGTGACGGTGGAAATTACAACTGTATATTGATGCGTAGCTCAAAGTCGTCGTGTCGGCAGAAGTTTTGTCGGTAAATGAGCGGAAGCGAAGGAGCCTGAGTTACCTGTAGGAAACAAGGCGAGTTGAACAGCGACGGTAAGTTGCGTAAAGTAATTATGTCACCTGTTAATGAGCTGTTATACTTTTGATGAATAACGTCATTGTTGAAGGTTAATATTTACTCAACGCTTAACATTGGTACACAGATAAGTTAGCAGGTAAAAGCCTTTAATTTCACAAGTTGTTTTTTTTTTAAAGCAAATATATCCTTGAGATAACTCGTGATCATGAGTGAAAGCAGCTGAAAGCTTTTACTGCGATTTAGTCATCTCTGAATTGTGCTGATAAATATTGGGTGTTTTCGTTTTAACTTTTCATTTAAAGTGCTTGAAGTCACCATGAAATAAAAGTACACGGAGTCATATCTGGGTCACACAGTGGAAAGTGCAGCTAATTATGTGTATGTGCCACCACAGAGAGGCTTTAAATGAGTGTGTATTTACGTTTACAGGAACAGCAGGAGGTCTGGAAGGTAAACTCAAAACCATACAGGCCTCAATTCATGTTAAGTAGCCTTGTCTAACACTGAGGTGTATGTGGAGAAAGTCTGTCACGGGAAAATGAATCCATGTTGCCCTAAAAATAATTAAATGTGTCTAATTAGAGAGCCTTTATTTACCATGACTTCACCAATAACAGACCAGTGAACTCACAGGACTTTTAACGTAGGAAATGTGATGTCCTCTCTTATAAATGATGCATTGATGTGCAGTGAGGATATTGCAGTGTGTTATCTTTAATCACGTGTCATTACGCAGAATTCTAGAGATAAGTTTTATCTTTTGGAAGTTTTTGTGGTTTTAGTCTTTTTTTCCATCCCAGTCTTGTTTCTGTCTCTGAGAGGCAACATTTTATTCCTGCATGTGCGTTGATTTCCAACCATTTCGAAAAAAAAGTCCCCTGTGTGGGAGACACTCTAAATGTGCTCTCATGTAAATCAAGAAGACACCAGCAAGGGTGGAGACGACTTTTAAAAAATGCCATAAGTGTATCTTTAAAACGTCGTCATTATGTGTGAATATACAAACATAAAGGTGCTGTTCTTTAAGTTAGATATTGGCTGTTTCGTTCATCTGTATCACAGTTTTCAAGCAAAAACAACAGTCAGGTGCCCAAATGAACACTGAACACTGTGTTAACACAGTCATTTTGTGCAAAAATTCAGTTAAAATGTTGATCTGAAGCTTATATGAGGCTTCAGCAGTCTGAGTTAGTCATATCAAGTGGATACCAGCCATATTTAGTCTTTTTAGCATCAAAATCCCTCTTTGTGTTTCCTCAGACAGTGTTTTTTATGTTGAGCTGCGGTGGAAGTATAGTAACAAAAAGAGGGACTTTGGTATCAAAAAGACTGAAACATTGAAAGATATCTACTTGATTTGACTCATTTGGAGTTGTATTAGCTTCTGATAAATTTGTAACGTTTTTGCACAGAAGGAGGACTGTGGAATAAGTGCATTATGAAGGGATCTTCAAATGGTCAGTATGAACAGGAGGAATGGTTATGGCAAGAAAAACCTGTTTCAGTGTTCGTTTGGGCACCTGACTGTTGTTTTAAGAAAGTTAAGAAAAACTATGAACCTGTCCTTTTAATATGACACCTGTCCTCAACAGAATTTCATGTGCAGCTTAAACCAGACACACATGGATGTCAGGAGGAAGAATCCAAATGATGCAGCCCACTTTGATCTACTCGGCTTCGGCACCAAATAGGTGAGCATGACAACAAACGCGCAGTTAGAAAATGCAGCACAGTACAAGTCAAGTCAATATATTTTATATAGCACCAAATCACAACAGAAGTTATCTCAGGGCACTTTTCACATGGAGCAAGTCTAGTCTGTACTCTTTAATTTGCAGAGATCAAACATTCCCCCATGAGCAAGCACTTGACCACAGCAACAAGGAAAAACTCCCTTTTAACAGGAAGAAACCTCGAGCACAACCGGGCTCTAGGTGGGCGGCCATCTGCCTTGACCGGTTGGGTTGAGAGAGAGAGGAGACAAACAGTACACAAACTGACATGTTAGTGTGGGTGTAACCACAGTAGATACCTCTTTACTAAGAAGTGCAGCACATGTAAACAAGTTTATCTACTAGTCAGATCTTGGTGGTCTTGATCAACGTTCACTCACATTAATAATGAAATGTTTCTTGCTCACAGTCACGTCAGCCAGCTGAGCAGAAACCTGAGCAGCCACCACAATACGCCTGAAGAAGACGATGAAACCATGAGCACAGCGGAGCGAGAAGCCATGGCCGTCGACAAGCCGGACTCCACGTCTCACCCTGATGCACACAGCCGCCTTCCAGAGCACGCCACCCTCACTGATGGCTCCCTGCTCGGCAGACAGAGGCTGGACAGAGAGCAGGAACACAAGCACAACCACACTGTTCCCCAACCAGGCCCGAGCTACAGCCTGTACCAGCCTCCTCGCAGCTTGCCGGCTGGGTACAGCCAGCCGACTCCATTCCCCAGCCAGGCCGAAGGCCCCTGGCTCCACCCGAGTTTCGCCAGCAGCTGGTCGGGTTATCCCAGCAGCCTGCCGTCGTGTCTGAGCCAGAAAGATTACTCCAGTTGCTCTGGAGACAGCTGCATCTCCAGGTACAAGTTCCTTTCCCTCCCTGGCAGACACAGCACCTGTATGTCCAACCTGGAGCAGCCGCTCTCTCTGCACTCCAACCCGCCATCAGTCAACTTTGGTCACCACACCTTGTCTCCGTACTCGTGCCTGCCACAAGGCGCAGCCTGCTGCGCTCAGTGCCCTGCAGAGGCCTTCAACAGGGGGCCTGCAGCCAACAAGCACCTCTGGCCTCAGTACCTTCCAGCTTATGGCCCATACTGTAAGTCTGCTGTGCTGTTTATCCACCCCGACAAAGCCACATACCTAAATGTAGTGTGAGCTGATATCACACGCTGTTAATCCTACTGTATGAAGGATTTTTCTCTAATGTCTCTTTACTGCTTCAGATCCAGGTGACTGCAGACTTCCTGGAGTTGGATACACACAGATGTGAGTTTTTTTTAATTAGAATACTGTCTCTCACTACATGTTTGATTAACACAGCTCATGCGTCATGTTTCTGACAATCTTTAACTCCATGCAGTGGCCGCAACGCTCCAGCTCCAGAGAAGCACCCTCCTCACAGCACACCGCTCTCTCTTGAGCAGAGTAAGTGTTGATACCCAAATCTGCAGATAAACAGGTTATTTACTGAGATGCTGCCCACTCTTTTCATAATTTATTTATTGCTCTTGAATCCAGGGAGGGTCTTTGTCACTTATGAAGCAGACAACGACAAGCATGTCAACGAGATCATCAACTTTGTTGCTCTGCTGCGACACAACGGCTTTGACACCCATGTGTGTACATACTTTTTTTTTTTTAATTCATGTTTTGGCATATTTGGGGTAATTTCAGTTTTTTTGTGGTTTAACTTTCTGACTGATGTTTTTATTGGTTTCAGATTGACATTTTTGAGCAGCAGTTCAGGAGCATAAGCAAAATAGACTTCATGGAGCGATACCTCAGTGAGGTAAGAACAATCTCATATTTCTTTCATTAATTCATTCTTAATTCTGTAATTGTAATTCTGTAATTTAATAATTGTTCATGTTGTTCCTAATACAAAACCTTGCTTGGCTCACTTTTAATTTAATATCACAGGTAAAAGGTGAAAGTTGTAGTGAGAGCTTGAGGTAACCAGAATGTCAGAGCTCATTTTTTTTCTCTGCCACACTGAACATGTTTTATCATGTAGTTTAATAGTAGCACAAGAATGAAAATAGCTCACTGACATTTTAAATATTCGCAAGCACCCGTCATTATTGCTGTTATGCTATCCTCACACACAGAAAGAGTACCTGATCATCATCATCATCAGTCCCAAGTACTATGAGACGGTGACGGCCTCCCCTGTTGGCCTGGAAAACGACGAGAGGACCTTCAACACCGTCTACATACATAAACAGGTTCACAGCCACTCCTCAGTCTAAAAGACAATGTTAATATTCACTTTGAGATCTGCTGACCTTTAATTATGGTTTTCTTTCTTCTTGTGTGTCATTCAGCTCCAGAATGAATTCATCCAGAACGGAAGCAAGAATTTCCGGTTTATTCCCATTTTGTTCCCCGGGGCTAAAAAGGTTGGTTTGTATTACAGTCTCTAATTCGTCTCGATTCATTTATTCCTTTTAAGTGTGCAATTATGCCCTTTGAAACAGACATGTGCGGTGACATTAAGATGTTCATCTGTGATGTAACTGAACCCCACAACCTCAACTGTTTTTTTTGTTTTGTTTTTTTTAAATCAGTGTCATGTCCCAAACTGGCTTCAAAACACGCACGTTTACGGATGGCCGCGCGATCGGGACGACATTCTACGGCGGCTGATGAGGGTGGAGAAATATAATCCACCTCCCATTGGGGAACTACCAACCATTGTTTCCATCCCCATATAGAAACCCTGAAGACTCAGACTGGACTGAAAGACTTTCTCTCTGGAGAACTAACCGGTCATTATTGAGGTGGACAGGGACATGAGTGGAGTGTATTTTATTTTCCTGATAAGTGTGATTGTGCAGAGATTGTGAATTGTTGTGATGTTAATGGTGCTGTGTGAATTTCTCTCCTGGGATATGTTGCATAAGTGGTTCCTTTAGATTCTGCACAGAGTCTGATGACTGTGTATTTGCAGAATGGAGTAGTACTTATGAAACACAGGGTACTGTCATTATGAGATGTCAACAGATATTTCCACTGGTACACGCTGCCTCATTGTCACCATGTTGTCTCTTATTACAGTGTCTATCTAATGCAAACAGCTGCTCTACTGGATGGAGTCACTCTTGTGTTTTGTTGAGTGAAAAATAACAGGCAATGCTTAAAAAAAACAGTTAATTCTGTTTTTATGACTCTTGGTGCACGGAAGATATTATTTAAACAGTGTAGCAGTAGATTTGTGGCTGCTTCGTTGTCGCTGTGTGCAGATTTTTTGTTGTGGTCTCATACACCTGTTGAACTAAGCAGCCTCAGAATTATACATTTTCTGCAATCCACTCCTAATATTATATTAGAAAAATGAATTTTTAGCAAAATGTGCAAAGGTGGTTGCGATGGTTAGCCTGACAGTTGTGCATTGTCCACATTGTTGTTTTTGCACATTTTTAGCCCATTTACTACAAATAACAAACCAACAGTTGGGGCTGTCAGATAACCTACTTTAAGGTTATAGTCTCTACAACGTGATGTTCATTGTGCACAGGAAAAAAAAAAGAAACCACTGAAACCAACAGAGAACAATATGCAGTAATGTGCAGTATTTGTATAAAAAACAGGCTAAAGCAATCAAAAACTGATATTGTGGTCATTTAATTACATGATTACAGAAGTTGATGCCACAGATACTTTTAATTGTATTTCAGCACTGGAATCATTGTTGGGAGATGAACTGTAAGATTAAAAAGCAATTTGATAATTAAAATTACTTGTTGTATTGAATGGTGTGTTTTGAAGGTGACGGTGTTTTGGCCCTTAACTGACATCTCTGTGTGGGAAACATAAATCAGTGTTAGTGACGCTGGCCCCAAACCTGACATTTAACCAGACAAGCAGAGACTTGGGACCGGTTTGCCTGCAGGCTTCTGTGAGCATCTTTCAAATACTCAGCTGCATTTTTTGTTTGGGAATGAGCCATGAGAATGTGAGGGTTTAGGTGCCTTTTGCTATTGATTTCAGATCTACTGACACACTCAAGCAGAGCAGCGTTAATTGCGCCTCTCCCCAGCTTCTCACAGCTTATGTTGAAAGGCCTAAACAGGATGTCGGATCAAGATAACCTGCTGACACAGCTGCCTGCCTGCTGTGCGGTAGGGCTTCTCAAGAATCGGCAAGTTTAGACTCAAATGGGTCATCACAACACGTTTGTGGTCACAGAAAAATCACGTGTAACATCATGACACACTTAGAAATATGTTGGTGTGTGCGGAACAGTTTTTGTTTCTCATTCCAGCAGAAGTCAATCAGGAAATAAACACCTGCTCTTTAATTCTTCATCTCAAACACAACTGATGAAAAACCCAAGTGTCGAGACGTGGTTTAATGGTTTTATCTTCACAAGAGGTAACACTGCAGATGTTCATACAGACATCATAAAAAAATCTGAATACAGTGTTTCATATATTCATCCATATATTGAAAAGTACATGAAATAATATTAATTTTAATAACATAACAACAAAAGGACAATGACATCTGTAATAAAAGTGGATTACAAAGTGACATTTTATGCAAATAACTCTTAAGAATTAGGTAACAGAAACAAAATGAGACAATAGTTCCATTTTACTGTATGTAAAAACACTGAAGTGCTATTTGTTCAAAGCTACAAAATACACTTAAAAAGCAGGAAGCGTTTTTTTTTTTTAATTTCCTTCAAGGAAAAGTACTATAAAATAAGTTACAGTACAGTGAATTTGTCCAAACCGACTTTTGTTCCCGTCTTCCAGCCTTTTGTAAGCACAAACAACAGAAGTAACTCATACAGGAGTAAAGAGATACTGTTTCCTTATGAAAGGCGTCGTCCCCCAAAAAGGAAATGAACAGCCGTGCTGTTGTCAGTAACTGTGTCTAGTGTGTTCATGTTTATAAGAATAGCCGCACAAACACTTCTGAAAATGTGAAACCTTCTAATCTTCAACATCATCTGCGTGTCGCCCTGCCCGTGTCCTCGGTAGAAAGAACTTTGTACTTCATGAGTTCAGAACATTTTTTTTGACAAATACTTCATGTTAAGTCACATAATACAGAGGCAAGCTCTCATACATCATCAGCTGGCAAAGGAGGTATGTTGAACCTTGGTCTTGTGAAAAAGGCCATCTTCTCTCTGCAGACAAAGAACATAATTCATTTTTAAACACATCCTGTTTTAAGCAACACAAAATAAGGACAACTAGTTTAAATGCAAACACAGATCTCCACCTGCTGCTGACCGAGACGATTTCATGAGTAAAATACTCCTCTTTGTTCTTAACGAGTTGATTTACAAGATGATTTAAAGACACAGTGAATAAAACGAAACATTTCTCAAGTTCTTATTGTCTTAATCTCTTGCTATGAACCTGATGTATGTAAGAAAAGAAAACATTTTAAGTGTTTCATATCAAAATCTCTCTCTGCTCTATTACTAAAAAATGATAAAAATGTTTTTTAAGACTCATCTTAGTAGTAACACAAATATCAGACAATATTTTTACTGGAAATCACATTTGAAAAAGGGGATGTTGTATTATTTTTGAGGAAGAGACATTTATAGCATTATGGGTTGTTTGTAGCCTCTGATTATAATTTAACACAATGCGGAACAGCAGGTGAGGTTGGAAATGTGCTCTGTTGCACCTGTAACCACAACCAGCAGTAATGTCATGGTGTCCTGAAGAATCACTGCAGCATGATGAGACGTCAGCCAAAGCAAGTTTAAACCAGGAAAAAAGTCTGAAACATTTAATCATCTTATTTTCGGACGACAGTAAAAACCAAGCTTGACCATTAGCTTGTAGTTAGCGGAGCTGTATCATAAATAGTTTTCTCTTCTTGGAAAAACCCCACCCATCAGCATGAGTCATGGTAGCTGGCAGAGCAGTATCAAAGTCAAAAGGTGTGTGTTTGGATGCTGGATGTGTTGGCAAAGACTTATATATCCACATAATGTTGATTTATTCCCTCTCATCATCTTTTTCCTGATCTAACAAAGCGGGTGAGGAAGGTGTGGATGAAGGCCAACAGTCCTCTAAAGCACCATATAGTTAACTCATAAATGGAAGTTTAAGACAATCTAACTTTTGTTTTCGTGTGACTTTAACGAGTGTGATGTTAACAGTATAAAAGCTGACCAGCAGTCAGGACAATGCCAACCTGAATGTCTGCACAGGCAGGGGCTCCTTCTGGCTCTGCCCCCTCATCTGCAGAACCTCTTTGGAAGCCTTCCTCAGCCTCCTCTCCGCTGCCTCCTCCTGACGCTGCTCCTGCTTGCTTTGGCTTGCCTGTAGAACAATAAAACAATAGTCACCAGTTGGACGTGGGCGAATCTCACGTGGTTCCACTGTAGTGTCGTGCTTTTCAGTCTCACCTGTCTCTGGGCCTCTCTGAGCAGGCAGCGGAAGCGCTCGTCCCTCAGGGCCCAGTGGGGAAGCTCGGTGGCCTCCCTGGCTTGCGGCTCCTCCAGTCGTAGTTTCAGCTCCCTCAGGGCGCTCAGCTCCTCCATCAGCTGCCTCTGACGCGTCCTGCAGGCCTGGAGATCCAGCTCCAGGTCCAGGGAGGTGCGTGTCGGCTGCTCGGCCAGGGAGGAGCGGTACGACTGCTGCTCGCGCACACAAACACACCTCAGATGCTAGAAACTAAACACTTTCACATATAATCTGGAGGAATAATAATCAAGACTCTACCTGCTTATATCGCAGCGTTCTCCTTTCCAATGTGTTTCTGACAAAAGGCGATTTCTTTGGTAAAGTTGAGCTGTCACTGTCGCTGCGATACAACTGAAAGGTAAAATGAGTCATTTTATGTAGAGAAGGGAAAAAAAGGAAGATGGTAAATATTTTCTTTTTCATATGTTTGCATAGACTCACCCTGCAGACATATTGACTACGAGCTCCAGGAGAAAAGGTCTGAGAGCGAACGATAGTGCTGCCGCGCATGAAAGGCGAGGCGTGACCCCAGCGACCCCCCCTCTCCTTGGGTCGGACTCGCACCGGCTCTGGGAACAGACCCTCTGTCATGGTGGCCTTCTCCACCTGCAACAACCGATCGACAACACTTTAATGCACCTGCGCCACAGATTCTTATGTTGACCAGTTACATACTGCCACTGCTGCAGACTTCACCTTTACTGTAGAGAGTTTGCTAATCGTCTGATCACAGCGCCCTCCAGTGGTGATGCAGATGCCCTCTGCACACAGTCCCTCTGAGCAGGGAGCAGTGAACGCTGTGCTGTTGCTGCAGCCGCTGTCCACAGACTCTGCCTGCCAGCTCCTAAAATGTAAAAATACACCTTTGTCACATATTCTGCAGACAAAAAGAAGTGAATTTTGTATCTATGTGAGTGTGGTGGATTAAAATGACAGCAATGCTGGTACCTCTCAGATGTCGCCTCCCCCGGCTCGTCCTTCTTCTGCAGCCTCTGCAGCTCCAGCTCTGCGTCCTGCTCCTCTAGGTGGGTGGTGGTGTTACGTGACAGCAGAGTACATACAGTGTCCTGTAACATCACAGAGCAAAGCTACAGTTTGATGGGCTCATTTGCCCTGTGAGACACATTCTTTACATATTATTGACTTTAACAAGCTGCACACCTGCAGACTGCAGGGCAACAGCTATATAACAACAGTACAAGGAGTTATTCCTCCCAAAGGCATAGCACAATTGACAGTTTAATGCATTTAGTGCAATAAATGAGTTATTACTTTCTGGTAACACTCCAGGATTGCAAATGGTTTTGGTGGATTCATTAGAAGACTCTTTTCTTTCTGATGTAGGCTCATAATATATCATAACTTCTGCATCTCATCTGAGAAGCCATAAGATGATTAAAGGGATATGAAAGAAAACTATCTGTTGCTCAAAATAATGTTTCTTTGTTTTTGTTTGTTTCCTGTAAAATACTGGATACTTTTACTTCTGTAGGCCACTAGAAATACTTTAAATAAAACTATTTTTGGAGGAACAAGACTAAGAGTCTGCAGCCATGTTAGCAGCTCTGTTTAATCCGTCCAATAGTTGCTGAGATATTTCAGTTAGACCAAAGCAGTGGACCAAATGGTGACTGACTGACATGGATAAAAATCACTCTTTGGTATTTCTTCTCACAACTCTTGTACATACTAAGTCCTGAACCTGTGATGTAGGGTCACAAAAGGACATGTCTTCACTTCCCTCTTTTCCAATCCCCACCATACCTCTTTTCATCTCCTTGAAGCCGATACCTGAGATCAATTTGTCTGCTGTTGTGCTGTTCCTCCACTCTGCTGTTATGTACAGAACAAATATATGCGTGTGTGTTTACCATGGCTCTGGGCCTTTGCTCATCTTCCTGTCCATCATGCTGTCTGCGGTGGCCGAGGCTCTTTTGTTCAGGCCTCTGCATCTCCGTTCCGCTGTACATCTGGACTCGCAGCCAGTGGTAAACCATCTCTGCACTTCCCTCACAGTCTGCCAGACTCACCTGGGCTGTACCCTGCAGGTACACACACAGACAATGTCATTATTTTAATTTAGATATCAGCAGCCTAATAGTGGATGCATATTGCTTCGGGGCTGGCTAGAGTTCAGCCTTTCGGACCTACCAGTAGTTCCTCCTGAGCCTGAGGTCCCAGCGAGCAGACGGACAGCTGCAGAGCGCACACCGCCAGGGCGTTTGCAGGGACAGGAATACGGAAGCCTTCGTTGAAACTCATGTGGGACTGCGGCTCCAACGCAGTACAACAGTAAAACGCGCAGGCCCTGCCGGCGTCCAGTGGAATCAGGTGCACCTTCACATACCTGCACATGAAAGGAACAATGTGATTTGTGACTGGTCATAAGAATGTTTAATTTTCCTCAGTCAGACACTAAAGAGAAGAGATGGAGTACAAATTCAAAATATCCGCAGTTATTTACTTGTTTCAACATCAGAGCTGAATGCACTTACACTTTGTAGCCGTCTCTCACGATGGACCTATTCAAATTCTTGAGCTGCAGCAGATGTAGTCGTAGAGACTGAGAACCGGACTCCCACCTGCGAAGAAAAAAGTGCGGCAGAGAGAGAGAGAATATAGAGTCAGATACTAACAGTGAGTGAGCACGCCACCCACATACAGTCTACACTAACAGTTTACTCACAGCAGCCCCAGTTGGATCTGGGTGGGCTCGCTCACAGATGTCAACTCTTTCATGTATGACATCTCCTCGGACTCCTCTGCCCTGTGGGAGGACAGACAAAACAACAGATAAACAAACTGTTTTCCACTTCTACTGGACACAAAGGTTTACCTACTAACACATGTGAAGGCAGTCTGGTTACTTCACAGTTACAATTTCTGTGTGGATGAGATATTATGACCTAATTTTAAGATGAGTAAGATATTAAATTTTAAGATTGAAAAATTATATTTTTTGCACACTCTGCATTAAATCCTACTGAGACCAGAATATACAAATACCACATTTCATAGCTGTGATGTGGCTTTCTGCTTTGGCTTGTCGTGGTTGGGTTTTGCAGTTTTTTCCTCTGTCACTAGGAGGCGCACTTGTTTATGTTCTGTTTATGTTTTAACAATATTAGGGTGGACCTCCTCTCACCTCCTTCCCCAGGCCTCGAAGACTCCGCTGTCCGTGGCCAGAGCGTCCTCAGAAACACCTGCAGACACTCGCCTGGCCCTCCTGCCGCTCCTGTTGGCACTGTTCCCCCTCAGAGTCACTCCTGCAGGGGAAAACACATTCAATCCAGTTAATATAAAGCACTAATTATCACAGGGATCTAACTGGGCACAGGGATCAGATTTCAGTCTCTTGCCTGTGGAGGTGAAAGCCCCCTGAGCCCCGCTGTCTCTGAGACTCTTGCTGTCCAGTTGATGCACAGCGGCAGGGTTGACTGCATCCTCGCTGCTCAACATGGCGCTGTGTGACAGCGGTTGCGACTGCGCACGCAGCCCCTCCAGCAGCCCACGGCCCGCCTGCTCCATATACTCCTCCGTCATCTGGGTGAGAGGGCAGTCCTGAGGGGCGGAGTGGTAGGGGGTGTCCATGGGAGAGCTGGGGGGCGACAGCGAGGAGAGCGAGGAGCGGGAGGAGAGGGAGGCCAGGGACTGAGGGGTGTCGTGGGAACGTTTGGTTTTGCTCTGGGTCAGGGGGTCGGGAGTGAACATGGAGCAGTCTCTGGACATGGTCTCTGGGGGCAGCAGGTAGCGTAGATGGGGGTCGAGCGGCTCCCCGGCCCCCTCGAGACGCTCGTACTGGGGGAGGCCGTAGATGTCACTGAAACTGATGGAGCTGAGGGAGCCTCGGCTGGACGCCAGCGACCCCCGACTGGAGGCTAGAGAGCCGCGGCTGCTGCTGGACGATACCGTCAGAGAACTGGCCGACAGGCTGGTCATAAAGAAGAGACAGACATGTAAGAAAAGAGACGCAATGAAAACCCACTAACAGCTTGAAGAATGAGTGTGGTGTGCCGCACCTCTTCAGCTGGGAGTGAAGGTAGGTGGTGATGCGTGTCGCCTCCTCCAGCTGTCTCAGCAGAACATTCCTCTTCTCCTGCTGCAGGATCCTGTCACGAATTACACATTGATGCACAAGTTAAATGAACTGAAATAAGCTCACAGTTTCTTGCTCTCTATAGGTGGGTAATACAGCAGAACAATATGGTGGTCTTTCCTAAAAACCCAAACAATCATAGATTTATCTGTCCTGCTTGTATCTTGACTCTATTGTAGCCAGCAAGTAAACAGCACAGTGTGTTTATCTAACAGGAGAAACTGGGCTATGAGGGCACCCATATTTCCCCTCCGATTTCAAGAGCAGAACTCCTAAACTGACAGATAACTTGATAGTGAACACACACTGAGAAATTTTAAGAGCTACTTCTTCTTGACCTGCTTATTTTATACACACGTGTTGTGTCCCGGTTCCATACTACATGCTACCTGTTTACAGTATGTACTATATCTGTATAATATACTGTTGTTGCAGTTAGTCTTTAAGGTTATAGACATACTGAGCAGTTTTCTGATAACAGGAAATGATATAATACTTGCACCATCTAATGGCATTCAAACAGTGATTTTAGACACTGCCAATACATCTACAGCATACAGCAAAATCAAACATTTTTAGTAAGCACACCGGCTGTTTTGAGTATACTTTCTGATGTTTTTTTCAGTATGAACACACCACGTACCTGGTGTTGTTTTGATTTGGGACAGTCCTACAGTCCTACAGCTCTCAGTCAATAACATGTTGAGAACGCAGCTGTCTCAGATCATGTTTTAATGTTTATGTTTGTGACACAAAAATAACCTTTAGCTTTGTCTATTGGAGTCATCAATCACATCTGACTGTCAGTGTACTAACCTGCAGGTTGCCATGTGCCCTGAATGATTGTGATATCTGATAAAGGCAGATCTCTGGGTTGTTAATGTTATTTATTCACCTGGTTCATGAATCACTGATGTGCGCTGCTCAGTATTTAATGGCCAACAAAGCAGAAATTCATTTAACAGGTATTTGATTACATGTCTGATATCAATCTTATGTCTCTCACTGTATGATTGCCAAGTTTAAATTTGCCAAAATATGTACAAAAAGCCAGGAAGATATGCCTATAGAGATGAATGAAATGTGTGTGTGATGCATTTATCTCGCTAGTTCATCTTATATTTAAAAGGTGATTTACATTGTCAAACATGAACCTTACAAAGGCCTGACAGTAACAGTAAAAACGTGTTAGAACAAATACAGATGACGTTTAAAAAGTTCAGAGTTCGAGCACCCAAATTCAACCTTTTACACTCTTGCATGCAACAGCGCAGACTGTCATCATACTCACCTCTGATTGGCTCCCTGGGTCTGGGAGCTGTGAGCCCTTTGCACCTCCTCCTCCAGCCTGGAGCGCTCCTCTTCCAGCTGCAGCAGCGTCTCTGGAGAGTGCTGCTGCTTGCTGACCAGGATGATCTCCTGCAGGAGGGCCTCCTTCTCGCGCAGCAGCTGCAAGAAGTCCCGGTCGCGGTCTGCTTCGGCTCGCCCCGACCAGCTCTCACTGTCCAGCTGTGCTAGCTGGTGCTGGATACTCTGCACCCTGGTAGAACGGGAGGGGGGAGGGCTCAGTGTAGTGCAGGGAGGTTTGGATCATTTTCATTTTCTCATTACACCTGGCACTGGCTCAACTATGGATACAGCTGACAAATTTATAGTCAGAGGCAGGCAAGTACATGCTGTGATTACTGGGTTACAAACATTTATTTACACAAACTTTGCTGGAGCCAAATGTGCCTCTGAAGTATCAAGAGTACAGAGTTGCTATGGCATGAAAAATAATCACAAAAGTCATCCCCCTCTTTACTCATACACCCCTCCCTTGACCCAGATCACACACATACAATCACACAATTGTGTCACACTGTCTTCCGCCGACTTCAACTTTTAAATACAGCTGGGAATTACAGGATACGTCACCATATGATACTGTCATGATACACTGGCCAAATACAGCACATCAGTCAGACAGTCAGCTATAAAAACAGTCCATCATCAAACCTGTGTAACTTGGTTGAGAACACATTAACACAGAAATGGCAACATTTTGAAGAAAAAAAAAAAAAAAGACTGGTCATAAGCTGGAGTTATTCTTCACATTACAAAGAGCCTTCTGTCTCACAAAACTGTATAGACAACTGAATGACGCCTTCATTCAAACGCAAAAACAACTACAAACTGTCAAAAGTCTGAACTCATAAGCACAAGTTTTCCAGTTGAAACATTTGGTATAAAATATCTCAAATTTAACAATTGCATTTCACTATAACTGATGTATCAAAGGAGAACTTAATTCTGAACTGAGGTGTAAAAAGTGCTTTAATTATATACTGGACTATTTCTTTACCAAGCACAGTGACGTCCTGGAGTCTTGCAACCTCACAGTAGCTCAGACTGTTTCCAGTCCTGATGCTAAGCTAAGCTAAGCTAACCAGCTGTTTGCTGTAGCCTTGCAGCATATTGAACGGACAGATATGAGAGTGGTATCAATCAATTCAACTAACTCCAGGCAAGATAGCAAAACTATTTCCTAAAATTTGGATTTATACCTTTAAAGTTAGATGCTTGTCTCATAAAAATGCTTTTTAAATAAAACTGTACATAACTTTGGTTCATGTTGTTACATTTTGACCAAACTGCATCATCAACTAATAAGAACAAGCCACAGTTTTTTTTGGCTGTGCAGTTTTTTAAAACTTAAGTAATTTCCCAGATGGCTGCTGGGTAATATTTAGTGTTAAACACAACATCTATGTACTCTGCACAAGTGTTTATAGTAGTATGGCTTCACATAGCACCACATACTTGTGCCAAGCAGACACTTCATGCTGCGACTATAATGACAGCATTCAGCGTAGTAATTTCTACCTGAGCTCCCATGATGCATCAGCCAGCCAGTGGTCTTACAGGTGTGTATCACTGAGATGTTATTCAGACTGAGTTAAGTGGGATCTCAGGGAGATGGAGTCCTCAGCACGGATGAAATAACTGTGTTTATGTGTGCTGGATTTCAGACAGAGTGACTCAGTGACAGAGCATGCAAGTTTCCACAGGTCTCCCTTCTCTCTCGCTCTCTCTCCCTCCCTCCCTGATGTCATGGTTGGCATTGCTGTTGCTGGGTCACCACAGCAACATGAATTTTATTTCAAAAAAAAAAAAAAAAAAAAAGAAGTCTGCAGAGCCAGTGTAACAACATAGTGACTCTTGCTGCTGCAGCTATCATCACACTTCTGCCCCTTTACAGCTGGAGCATACACTGTCCAACCAGGAGCGTATCAATGATAATATAACACTCAACTTTATGACATACCTGCGCTGAATTTATCAAACTAAAAAGGAACTTCAGGCTTCGTTTCAGTGTTGATTTTGCCAACGTATAATTTAGCCTGCGCCATAGGGTGAGCTGGGATATATTTAAGCAAACTGCACACAGTGTGTACATTAAACCACCTTGCGGAGAAGCAGGGTGTGCACCGGGGCAGGCGTTGGGCAGTGCTCTCTCTGGCTGCGCACACAAAGGCAGCACACAGTCAGCAGCAGTGTGGCCAGGGAAGAATGTGACCACCCAGCTCATTCCACTGGCCAGACATCGCTCAGCAGCCACGGCCACCAGGCGCAAATACTATTCATAACACATCCTCCCACTGGACAAGGCCCCGAGGAACGAGAGGGGGCCGACGAGCTCAGTGAGTCAGTGCTGCATGCCGGTGTGTCATAGTACTACGACAGATAAACAACAAACATACTTACTTTTTCTTGGCTTCCTCATATTGCCAGTTGAGTTTCACTTTGTCCACCAAGTGCGAGGAATCCTGGGAACCATACTTCGGAAAATACAAAATAAAAACATTAAAAAGGTGGCTTTAAACATTCACACGACAAAGACAACGGATAACAGAGATAGATATGATCAGATTATATAGCAAGTCATTGCAGTCAATAGAGGGGAGTACAGGGAGTTGTGGAGTGTTCGTCAGCTGATCTAGTCATGATTCAAGCTGTTGATCATTCTTTTAGGGGTGAGACAGGGAGGAGCAGCGGCGTCTCCTACCTCTCCCATGATGTCAGTCTGACAGCCAGTGTCACAGTACTGCTGCAGACTGCATGAGTCACCCGCGGTTCCAGTGCTGTTCGCCACCTCGTTGGCCGAGTCGCTGATAGACAAGCTGCTCTGGAAGTTCACCGTCAGCTTCGCCAGACTCTGCGCGACGGAGCATACGCGAAAGAAAATGTATCAGACAGAAAGAATAATAACAACAATCACATTATCGTTGTGTGAGATTTGTTGTGACAAAAACCAAAAATGTGACCAAAAATGCAAACTACATTTCCAGCATCAGTTTCCTGTTCCTTGTTTTTAATCAATTCAACATTTAAAAGTGTGTCATCTGCCTCCAGTATGTGCTCATAAATAGATGGTGACATTGCCAGGAAATGCCTCTGTAAATGTGGCCTGACAATAAGAATGAATCACTGTCTTGTTACCACTCAATTATTCATTATTTATTACTCCTTTACTTTTTTTTTTTTTTTTGCTTTGCTGGCAAAATCAGAGACGTGGTCGGTGATTCAGATGTCTGGAAATGCACTTTTAAGACAATGAAGAAGCAGCAGCAGGACAGTGGAGGTTAACAGACACTAGAGGTCACCATAGAATACTCCAACAACAACTATATCAGGAGTGCTGATTGTAGAAAGTAGAGGACATCTTTTTAAAAAAAAAAAAAAAAAAAAATCAGACACCTGGATGAGGTCCTGCCTCTCCTTCTCGCCTGTGCTGATGGCCTTCTTGATGCTACGCAGCTCATTGAAGATGGCTTGAGCCTCGTCCAGCTTGTAGTTTGTCTGACTGCAGGACATCTTCCTGTCAATCCTGTGAGACAAAATACACATATTAGCACTTTTTATATAATTCTCTTCATTGAATTTCTCAAATGATATGCAAAAGGTATCCTAGCATACAGGAGAAAGAACTCTGGATCCCTCCATTTGTCTTCAAAAGGATACAACATTTCAAATGCAAATGAATGAAATTATAGATCGCCATAGGGACGACAATAAAAAGGAAATACATTACTCATACACAAAGAAATAATTTGGCTACAGCTCTTCACAAGATGTCAAATTCCTGCCTATAAGTGGCACTATTAGTCCCACATATTTTTGTCCTTGTACCATGAGGAAATAGGATGTAAAAGGGTAAAATTTGCAGATTTTTCCTCTCACAGTAAATGTGATATTCTCTGATTTTAAATGAGACGTGACTTCTTTGAAACCACCTCCCATGAGAAAGAGGTTTTGGATTTTTCCAGCTAATTAGGATAAGACAACAGGCTGACAGGCAGGTAAGGGCGGTGGCATTGTAAATATTTGTAGACCACCAACTCTGGAAAAATCCGTCTTAGTTTCTGTTATAATAAAGTGTCAGGAGGAGTACTCGGGGAGCTTGGAAAGGTGTTGAATTGTGTTTTGATGAAACTCCTCAGTTGTAAATATTTTAAAAAAGTGGTTTTCTTTTGTGTGGAGGAAAATACGGATCAGAGAGGGACAGCAGAGACAAGATGCTGCTGCGTTATTATTATTCTTAATTCTGGGAGGGAAAAAAAAAACAAATGAAAGCTAAAATGTGCCCACTGAGCATCATTACACTATGTAAACAATCACCCGATTATAGTTTGCACAAGAATCCAGCCCGCCCATTTTACACTGCGAACTAGTCTCAAATTAAGAATGACATCTCTCATTCATGTACTGGTAACAGAGTGGTGCTTTATGTGGGATAACAGGTCAGTGGAAAATAAGTCACACACACACACACACACACACACACACACACACACACACAAAAATCAGACGAATATCTCAAGTATTTTTATGTGGGAGGCAATATCAGTGAGCCACTGTTTTTTTTTTTTAGACTGTGGTCAGTTATGAAATACTGATGCTGCATGTGACAGGATGGAGTAAATGCTCATCTGTGCTTGTTTCAACATGCTGAGATATTGTTTCAGCTTTGAGGGGTGAAATCCGACTTGAGACCCTCAGTATGGAGTGCTGGCTCTTTAAAAGAAATTCAAGGTGTGATTCAGGTGTCTATTGATTATGAAATTCAAAAAAAAAAAAAAAAAAATCAAACAGACACCGCCGATCTGCTCTCCCTCTCTGAAGGTAAATCGGTTCTTGAGTGTGAAGGGGTTCGTTGGGTCGGGGGGTTCGTTGGGTCGGGAGCTGGAGGAGTGTGGTGCGGCGCCTCCTCCTCCTCCTCCATCACTGGGCCCGCTGGCACGTGGCCCCCGCTCTCACCACAGCCCGCTTCCTTCACTCTCCTTCAACAGCAGGTACTGTTCATCCACCGACCCTGCCTCTTCCTCCCAAAACAAGCCCTGCTTTGTTCCCCCCACCCCATTGGCAGGGCCTGAGAGTTTATATGCTTAGCAAAAAAAAAAAGAAAAAAAAAAGAAAAAGGCAATACCCACCCCTCGGTGCCTGCCTGTATTGAACCCCCCACCCTGTGTGCTCTAAAGAATGCATAGCTAATATTTTCTTAACAAGTAATACATTTTAAGTCCATCAGCTCCTTGGATGTTGGTTAGTGCTCGATGCTCAGTGAAAGCATGTCTGAAAATTTGAGAAATTTGTCAAGATAAGGTGGAATACAGATGAGCAGAAAAGATACTCGTACGCCAAACTGTCCGAAAGAGATAAACTCCTGAAATTCTTTTTAGTGAGTTGTGACGATTAAGAACGGGGTGGGGTGGGGGTGGGGGGTGTTGTACGTCAGAAACTGTTTGTTTGCTTTATCTGATGCGACAAGGCTGGAGAACAATTAGCTATATTGCTGACAACAGCTGAGATTGAAAAAACAACAGCCGTAGGGTCCCTCCTGGCCTCAACCCTACTGGGCAAAAACCAACCCGGGAAAAACAATAGGACACACACACACACACACACACACACACACACAGGCAAACAAAGGCACAAACACCAGCACGTACACACAAACACACACACACACACACACACACACATACACACATACATACATATGCACATGAAAACTCAAGAAGAGGATGCTTCCATGTTTTCTGCAAGCTGTGTATTCTCCTGGCTATTCTGGGAATCACTCGAGTTGTATATTATCTAAGAGATAAGGGACTCTTTGCCAGGACTCAGGAAGTGCAGAGGAATTTGCTGCCAGATATCTCTGTGTTTTTGAAACTGCTCTCGAGCCCACACCTCCCCCCTCCTCCCCTCTCCACGGAGCAACTTCCTCTCCAGGCTGAGCCTTGGCTCCCTGCACTCCACTGGTGCATCCTCTTCCTGAGGTGGAGTCCCCTTTTCCATCAAAAACTCCCTCCATTTGCCTTTTCTCAAACGCTCTCTTTTTCCTCCGAGAGGTGGAGCTTCTATTTCTAACATTGAAGTTTGGAAGCGCTCTGAAATGTTCCCGGCACAAAAAGACGCTGTGTGTGTTTGAAAACCAACACAAACTAAAGGAAAGATGGGAGACTGCCTCTAAAATACAAGCAGAAGAAGAGTATCTCCTCATTATTCTATGAAAATCCTCACAGCTCACATGAGTCGAAAAATCTTTTTGCTCCGAACATCAAATCATTTTTAAAAGAGATATTTTAAATGTCAAAGCTGAACTAAGCATGGAACAGGTTGTATGAACACAAAGAGACATGTGGAGAGAAAGAGAAGAAGAAACAGAGAAAGACAGTTTGAGTTGAAGATAAAGGACGAACACTGAGGGTGAGAGAGAGAATAAAACAGGGAAAAGGCCTTAGGGTGGGAAACAGTGGGGGCTGAGTGTTGTAGGAAGGAGAAGGGTGGCCATGGGAGGAAGGGTGGGCCTGGGACACAGAGGCAGAGGAACACTCACTCCTGCAGGGTCTCCACTCCCATTTCCTTATACTGCAGCTCCTGCTTCACCTGGGCCAGCTCCTGCTTCAGTCTGGAGAGCTGCGGACACAAGGCCGAGCACCAGGTTAGCATGGCGTACAATGGGCTTCTCTCACCACCACCACCCACCAAAACTGCTTAGTCATCACTATTCACATACAGGAATGCTCGGCTGTGTTTATACAGGGACGCACGCGCACACACGTGTGTACACGCGCATGTCCACCCACAGTGGAGTTCTCACTGAGGCTTTTCTCCCCTGAAAAAAAGATCTGTTACTCATGCAGAATGACTAATTGCGACCTTAAGGACTTTTAAATTAATTTAAAATAGGGCTGGGCAATTATTCAGTCTTAATCACTCTTCCTTGCGTTGCCTTTCAGTGATGACATGATCATATCGTGTTAATGTTTGACTCTGGCGTTAAAAGTGCTGTATTTTACTCTCTGAGCAGGATGACTGAAAGGAGACTTAATAATGATAATAATGAGATAATAATGTTACATAAGTACAGTTGAGCTACCACAAGAAGATTTTTTTGCACATCTTCAAGCAGAACTTAATGAAATATTAAGTTAAGATGGGATATGACAAATATCTTGCAGAGCTGTGATGAACAGAACATCGAGGGACTTATGAAGCGATGGGACGAGGATCTTCATTATGTTTATGTTACAGATGTTTGTGAGGAATGTATTCCGGCCTCCCGGAATACAATATAAGTTATTGCCTAAACAACACACAACATCTCATGTAGTGAACAAAATGAATCCCAGTGAATGTAAACTGACAGCTGGAAGTTACATGTGTTGCTTTTGGACAACTAATTACAGATCAGCCTGTGATAAATGACCTGCCGGGGATGTACAGTAAGTAACTTAATCCAGAGAGGAAGGGAGGATTGGATTGGAGGGTTCCTGATGGTTCTATGTAATACATGTCACAGTTGGATTTGTCTGTAATAGTTATTGAGGGATAGTGTATGAATGTGTCTTTTGTAGGATCTTTACTGTGTGGTTGATGCTGCGATAATGTTGAGTCTTGTTAAGATGCACTTATATAAAAAAAAAACGCAATAAAATGATTTACAAAGCTCTTTGTTTCACATGTATAAAGAATTTTTGTCTGACGTAATGCACAACAGTGGAACACAGCTCAATGTGCTGAACATCAATTGGATTATCTTTGGTAAATAGTAAATGGGCTGCATTTATAAAACGCCTTTCTAGTCATCCGACCACTCAAAGCGCTTTACACTACACGCCAACATTCACCCTTTAACACACACATTCAAACGCTAAGGGCAGAGTAGCCAAGGTGTCTGCTCATCAGGAGTTTCTAACGCTCATTCACACACATTCACACACCGATGGCGCAGCCTTCAGGAGAATTTGGGGTTCGGTATCTTCCCCCGAGGACACTTTGACATGCTGACCGGAGGAGCCGCCAATCAAACCACTGATCTTCCGATTGGTGGATGACCCGCTCTGCCTCCTGAGTCACAGCCGCCCACGGTGTGATTAGTTTTGCAGAACATTTGAAAATTACATTTTAAGTGGTTTATATCTCTATAAGAAAATGTTGTTTTCATGTTGTGATAGTGATTTCAGCCATATTGCCCAGCCCTATATTAAAAGATTATACTGACATTTTGTGGGGGAAAAAAAAGACCAGCAATTCATTTTTGGAAACACTGTCCATAAATCACTTCAACACACTTAACAACAACTGGTCATCATAAGATTAAAAGAGACAATTGTAATATACAACCCTCCTTGTCCTGAATATGTACATTTTCCTCAACTTAATCCAGTCAACAGTGAGTTAACAGGATGAATATGTCCTTATATTAACTGTGATTTCTATGGTAACATTATGATTCAGTCTCAATCGTCCTTTCAGTGTAACACTTTAGTTTGAAATGTCTCTGATCCAGGAAACACCTCACCCACATGACTGAGCACAGAGAAATGTCTAACTTGGCCATGTGAGTCAGTGACCTAGCCTCTGCCTGACCCTTTGATGATGATCTCATCCTCATCCTCTCGAGGCCCCCGGGGCAGAGCCACGGTATCCTGTAGGGGCCACACCCTGGCCCCCTTTTTTCTGCCCAAAAGGGCCCCCTCGCTACAGCCCATTGTTCTCCTCCGATAATGACTTACCCGCTCTCGTCTACAAGCTATTTCCACTTTGATTTGGTCAGGGTCGTATTTCGCGTTGGAGGACGAGCCGGAGAGCGCTGTGAACACAGAAAAAGAGAGCACACAGAGGAGGGGAGGGGGGGAGAGGGGGCGGTTAGTTGACAGTAATGATTTTGAGGTGAACTTGTAACAGAAAGAGATGAAGGAGGGGATCCGGTGTCGTCTCCCAGCCCTTCTCCCCCTGTGGACGCTTTGTGTGTGTGTGACAGCTGGCTGGAGTCGAAGGGTAAACTGGGTGGAGGTGGTTAAATTAAAAAGGGGAGGGCGGGGTGAACCAGGAACCAGGATTTGAAAGATTTTCTATAGATCTGCAACCCCAAACCAGCTCCTGAAGGGACATCAACAATATAGCATGTTCAAACCACATAATAAGGTCAGCTAAGGTCAGGTTTTACTCTTTCACAGAGGCTTCCGGTTTTCACACCTCTCCGAAACACGGAGACATATTCTGTCAGGGAAGTGAACTGGAGGTCGTTAGCGTGTCTTACTGCTGGTGATGGAGCGGTTGTCCTCAGAGAGCTCGTGGAAGAGCAACATTTCCTGCTGAGCCAGCTCCAGACGCTGCTGCTTGATCAGGTACATCTCTTTCTTGGCTTTGAGGGCCTCCTGGGCCACCACGAGGTACTCCTTCAGCATGCGTTCCTGCTCCTGCCGCCATTGTGTCCGCGGGTTCTCGATCTGGGTGGTCTCTGAAAACAGCAGACACAAGAGAAGTGACTAATAAGAAAATAATCCAGTAAAGAAGTGAGATTTTTTTGTCCAGTAGTTTTGGTTCAGACACAAACACTCATACTTTTGTTTGTATTCATACCGATTTTTACAGTTTAGAGAGGAAAAGGAGGATGAGGTGTACTCACTGTTGATGTGGTCGATGTAGTAAACTCCCACTTGCTGGTCATAAACTTCCTCCCACCCAAGAGGCAGCTCATCTCCAACACAATCGGCAAACGTCAGCGGTTTGGTGATCCTGAAATAAATATGAAATCAATTCAATTACAGCTGAAGAAGTAACAACATGCGTCTACAGGAAACCGGGTACCCGACACTTACTCCTACGGGGATTCAAGACTTTCTTTTTCATCTTCAGAGTGCCCATTTTCAATTGAGTGTAATTTTAGATACCCTTACAGTAATCTAGTTTTCGGCCTCCCACATTATGCTCTGCATCATTATCATGTTTACAAAAAGGGGGGAGGGCGAAAAAAAGCAAACATTCACTCTAAAGAATATTGTCTCCCCCTGTACCCTGACCCTCCACGGCAAAACTGCACCTTTTACCAGTTTTATCCTCTTGTCCATACTTTAAAACTCCAATGTGGGTTTTAAAACGCTAATTATTACAAAGAGGAAGACTGTCGCTGCTTAACAATCATCCAGAGACAAAAATCTGACCCATCAGGAGTATTTAATCACAACACATAATCCAAGTACACAGGTTTTGTTTCGCAGCTCATACATACACGTAATATATGTGTTAAAGCCTCTATATGATGGAATCAAATCATCTATGCTGATCAATCCCGAAAACCCTTTTCTCACTTACTCACTGATTTCATATAATAAAATGGGGAGATGTGATTCTGAGGTTTCCCTAACGTGAATAAAGTAAATAATTCATATAGATTATTTCATATCCCAATGACAGCTTATTAAAAGACAGATCTTTGAAACATTGATTTCTGCAAGATAAGTAAAAATGTTTTCATTAATTGAGCATCTAATCCCAAAATTTCAGCTACTGTACTGTATGTACAGAAAGAACATGGAGGAAAAGAATGAATGGATCTGGATAAAAACACAATAATTAAACATAATTAAGAGGAGAGACACTGATGAGTCATCAACTGAGGCAAAGCTCCTTCTGGCTTCAAACCGCTCTATGCTGGTGACTGACAGATTTACAAGCTAGAGTATTTTACAAGGATACAAAGGTGTTCCTCGGACCACTGAACTGAAGGAGGAGACCAAAGTGTTGATAGGTCTGAAGGTATTTAAAGAAAATGACAAATATAATATGCTGTGAATTAATGCATTTCCTCTGCTAAAACATGAATGAGACCTAAAAAAGGGACTTATTCCTCACAGTGCATGGAGACACTGACCTAATATAGCCGTTAAAGCATTACAACCACTGACTACAAGTTTGTAAATGAATGTTAAGTCTCATATGTCAGTAAAACATCAGGTTTATATGATCAGATAAATATACAAGTAGAGGTGGATACAACTTGACAAAATGTTCTCCTTATATACTGTGAAACTTGACTCTTTTTTCCTTGACTGTTTGCTATTCATTTCATTGGATAAAAATACAAAAGAAATGTGTTGAGCGCATGAAGAAAGTGTAATGATTTATTAAATCGTGTGTGTGTGTGTGTGTGTTAACCACACAGCAGCAGGCTATAACAGTGACAGGGTATAACAGGGTAAAGCTAATGACATCAGGCCGGTGCATAACCGACTCCTCTAATCTATACATATCAGTGAGCTGTGAACCAGTGGGTCTGATGACAGCAGCACACACAGTAACCGTCTGATTACCATCAATCAGTGCAGACAAAAGGGGGAGTCCAGCGACAGTGACCCCCTTCCACCACAGTATGCTCACAATGCAGACAGGGCATGAGGCCTGATCCTGGCGAGGTATGCATACAATGAGGGGACGGCCCGGAGAGAGTAGCTGAGGCATTCTGCACCGCATTCCTCAGGAGACAGACGCAGCACACACACACAGGCACTCAGGACAAGCTCGCTTCACTAAGACCTTAGTTTGCAAAGAAACTGTTTACAGGCCAAAGGTTGTAAATTAGAGGGAAACACAGAGGTAGTCCTCCTTTTTACAAACCATCAAAGAAGCTTTATTAGAGCAGCACGCCAACAATATCTAAAAAGATATTAGCTGCACTTAGCAGGACCTTCAAAATGATATATACTCATGATTTATAGTTAATATATCTTCTTATTGGGACATGTATTTCTATTTGGGTGTAGTAAAAGGAATCCTAGCAGTTGTGAATCACACGCACTTGTCAAAATCCTTCAACAATGCCTTAAATTCAATGAACTCCCCTCACATTTCACACATTTTTGGGGAGACCCTGCAGTGAACACAGCTGATGCGCAGCTTTGCCGGACGATAAGTGTTGTACATCGTCTCTTCCTTTCATTTTATAATAAGGAAACTCTCAGATGTTGTGATTCATAAATTAGAGATGAGGTAACTCTTACAGAAATATGTCACAGAGTAACACCTCAAATACTTCAGAACATTTCATTTTTCCATTATAGGCCTTGGCTCCATAAAAGTTTGATTTTATGTGATGAGTATGAATTTGCCATGTAATATTTTGAAAGTGTAGCTGAGATACAGATTACACTGCTGTGGGACTGGAACCAACAATTATTTTCACTGATTATTTTCTCAATTTATGGATTAATTGTTTGGTTTTTAAATGTCATAAAATACATAAAATTTTTACCAAAGACTGAATAACTTTGTCAAAAACACAAAAGATATTCACTTGATTTAAAACAAAGGAGAGCAGAAATCCTCACACTGGAGAAGATGAACCAGAAAAAGTCAATTTTGTTTCTGTCAATCGACTAATCCAGCGGTTCCTAACCTTCACTCATGACCCCTCAAAGGTTACATATTTGTATGAGCTGTGAGAGTGATTTCTACCTCCTCAGATTGTTTAATTTGAAGCATTTCCAGGCCTGAAGATGTGAAACTATTCAGTAGTTCACAAGAAAAAAGCTAAATGATACATGTCTTAAAAAACAAACATAATTGTACGGACCAGGACAAGGTTTTTGTTCTTCTTCCCTAACTTGTTGATCATCTCCCGACCCCTCAGATTCATCTTGTGACCGCCTTTGTGGGTCGCAACCCCAGATTGGAGACCGCTGGACTAATCAATTAATTGACAGCTCTTCACGATCGCAACATTCATTTTCTCCTTCACATCCCTACTAAGTAGAAACACACAGGTGAGTGACTGCCACAGCAAAGTCCCACATATTCCCAAAGATATACCTGTCTAGACATGCAGCCATATTTCTTAAATAACTGCACAGATCTAGTCAGCAGCATGGTGACAGTCGGTTAAACGTGAGCCAAGTGTGTACAGCCAAACACAAGACAGGACAAGGCAAACACAAGCACACTCCCCACCTGATCCTGCTTTAAGTGTTTGTTAAAGGTAAACAAATGTCCAGACACTAACTGCAATTGAACATACTTAAAAAACACTCAGACAGGACTGCCAAACCTTTTGCTGACAGGAAAAGAATGAGTGACGAGGGCATTTACAGTAGTTCTGATATATTGTGGGTCAGATCACAACGGTTGTGAAAAACAGAGAGGAAGCTATGTGGTGTCAGAGGGGAGTTCAGTCCTGAACTGCCCTCCAACCTCTCCAGAGAGAGAGAGAGACAACGGGAAAAACATGTCCTCTCACAGATCAGAATCAGAGAATATCTGAATGTTTGGTTTGTTACGCAGTCTTGTGACAGCAGCCTCTGTTTTTCCAAGTCATGTCTTGGTCTTGGGAGACTCTGTAACCGCTGCACAGCACAGCAGAGTCACACAGCAGCACAGAGCAACAGAGGAACCACAAGCCAAAATATAGTAAAACTTGAATCTGGCTGCATTTGGTACATCAGCATTTTTATGGGAATCACTAATTTAAAACAAAGCATGACACAAATCAAATTCAAGGGTCTTTCTATTGTTCAGCTTTGTCTAGTAGAGTCAGACGAGCTCCGAGAGAAAAATAATTGTGTCATGCTCCTGTCAGACTTACACAGTGACCCTGAATAAACCAGTGTTTGCTGACGCTGTCAACTGGTCAACAGCCACCAGGGTTTAAAGCAGGACTGACCCTGCTGTGGTATGTCAGGCTAAACACTGATTTCTGTAATAACTAAATTACTGTCAGGTTATTATGGAGCTAATGTGGGATTACTGTAAGTCAGAAGCAGGTGCTGGCAGCGACTGTTAAAGAGTCGGAAATTCCACCACTTTGGTCCAGACTGAAATATCTCAACAACTGTTGGGTGGATCGCCATGAAGTTTTATACAGACATTCATTGTCCCCAGTGGATTTAGCCTAACAACTTTTGGGATCCCCTGACCTTTCCTCTAGCACCACCATAAGGTTCATATTTATGGTTTTGTGTGAAACTAGTGCAGTGTCCATTCAAAATCTGCCTGTTCAGAACAGGCCGATTGCTTGGCCTTTGGCCACTCCTTCAACGCATACAAAAATGAATACAGTTGATGTTAGGTGTCAATGAGTATATACACCAACAATATGAAAGAAACTAAAATTCTGCTCCATTTTATGCTCGTAACTACAGTCATTGTGTATTAGGCTCTGAGCACTTCCAGAACACGGGTGACCTATACTCAACAACACTGCTGATCCTGCTAACACTACACTTTCTGTCTAGACATGGGGTAAGAGTGTCCATTCTTGATTGAAAGCTCTGTTTTCACCGTCTACTTTTCTCTCTTTAGAGCACTCTTCTCTGACTCGTGTCACGCCTCATCTCTGGTCTCTCTGACAGGCTCCAGTCACCCGCCAAGTGTGGAGTCCATTGGATGAATGGTTCAAGAGATACACGAAGGACATACATACACACAGCGATTCCTTTGTTTAGTAGAGAGATGTCTCAACAACTATTGGATTGATTGCCATAAAATTTGGCAAAGACATGTTTGCCTTAAGATGAATTATAAAAACTTTGGTGATCCCATAACATTTCATCTTCTAAAATTTTCAATTTGCCGAAATACTTTGGTTTATGACCAAAGACCTGCAAAATGAAAGACATTCCCATCAGCCTCAGCTGTACTTTGTGTTTAATTTGCAAACATTAGTATTCTAACATGCTAAATGGTGAACATGGCACTTGCTAAACATCAGCATGTTAGCATTGTCACTGTGAGCATGTTTCCACACTAACGTTAGCATTTAGCTCAAAGCAACACTGTGCCAAAATGCAGCCTCACTTTTTCAAACCTGTGTGTATTTCTATCACATTGTGATGATGAGTATCTTTGGCAAAATTAAACAGCAAACATCAGGTTTACCTTGATGAAGTTCTAGAGCTGAAGCAATTGATTATTGGCAATGATTTTGATAATAAATTAATCATCTAAGTCAGCAGAAACTCAAAGCATTCGCTGGTTCAAGCTTCTCCAATGTGAACATAGGCTGTTTATTTCTGTTTATATCATAGTAAACTGAATAGCTTTGGTTTTAGGACTACTGTTCAAACAGAACAAGACATTCAAAGATATCACCTCTGCACTGTTAACTTGTGATTGACATTTTATACTGTTTTCTAACATTTTGTAGATCAAACGATTAACTGTTAGTTGCAGCCTCAGCTCTAACTGTATCTCAAGATATTTTCATTTTGTAGATAAATTAATGGAAAACAATGAAAGTTTTGACATGAATAAAAACATAAGAGCATAAAAGGTCTAAAACACATCAGCCTGATTTGGAAATGGTCAGTGGTAATGTAAAGTATATATACATTCGTAATACATTAATGGGCTTAAACATGAAAAAATACTGGCATGGTTAGTTAAACTGCTCTCCCAGCAGTTAAATGGTTATTAATGGGCTAAAGTTTTGTTCTAAAATACAACACATTCTCCAGGATCCTCTTTCAATCTAAGAGGAAACAGAAAATGAGACAGATATCTGAAATAGAAAAAGAGAGACTGACAGAATGACAAGCATGTTCAGCTGTGGAGGAATGAAATGCTGCAGGGCCCGCTCGCGCCTTGTAACTTCCCAGCAAAATATATTTAGTTGTCAAAGACGTTTGCTAAATCTAGAATAATCTGTGCCATCCTGGGTTGTCCCAGAGGATATTTCTATCTGCAGCAGCCCCCCTTTTGCCCGGCGACGGGCTGTTGCATGGGAAAGGCATGTGAAACTGGAGTCTGGGCCACCGGACCTCGTCTAGTCTGGTCATCCCCAGCAGCTCCTCAGCCTTTGTTCCTCAGCTACAACAATGTGCAAATTAAGAAGTGCCAAACAGCTGACTCTGCATTACACTAAAAATAATATTCCTGTAACTCCAGAAAAGCTCAATAAATACAATAGTGCTATAACTGATATATGTATCAATTGCCACTGTCTTTAGCAGTGTAATCAAATAAAATTGTTTTAGGAAGTGGTAAGAGAGTGAATCCAGGACATATTATCCATACAAATACCTCTAGACCCAAAGCTTTTCATACTAGGATTATATCGAGCTAATCATAACATTAGAAGTAGACAACAACTTTTTTTAGACATAGTTTTGTTATTGGCCAAAAGAGTTATTGTTCTATCATGGGAGAAGGTTGGTAGGCAGAGAATAAATAAATGGATTTCTGAATTATCTACGACTCTGCCCTTTAAAATTACATCTGCTATTAGCGGTAATCAGTCACTCTTTCACAACGTTTAGGTCCCTTCATATGTTATCTAGAGAGGACAGACTTAGCCCATATGATGGGGATATATAAGTAGGCTAATCCTTTCCAAATCCATTCAGGGTTTTTATTTTCAACATTTGTACATTAATATAAGATGTTCTTAAACTGAAGCGTATCACCCCAATATGATCCTCAACCGATTTTTTTTCTTTTTTGGAGGTGGGTGGGGGGTGGATTGTGTGTATGTGTGGAGGATGTTGTGGTTAAAACGTCGGTTGTTGTACTGGGGATTTTATTCATGTGTCTTGTATTCTTGTGTGTATGTGTATAGATATATACATATACTGGTATGTGTGTATAAGTATATATGTATATGTATGTGTTAAGTTGTTGTTAAAATCAATAGACATTGTTGGGAAAAAAAAAAAATTCCTAGTTGCATTTAATTACGGAAGCCAAGGAGCCGGGTTTTAATACTTTGCATTTGGGTTGCTATCCTCCAGCGTGACCACAATGAGCACACTAACCACTCAAAGACTTGACAGCCACATGTTTTCAAGCTGCTAACAAACAATCAAAGGCGCTCCTGCCGCTGCTGTCTTTCATACGGTTCAGTCAGTTCATATTAAATTAAAAGGCATGTCGTTGATTATTCCACCAACTGTGTTAATTTAGACAAGTTGTCACCACAGCCTCATGCAGGCTTCCCAGAGTAGGAGTGCACATAGGATGAATTCTTGACACGGATGTTTAATTGTGCAAAGGTTCACTGTACAAATAAACACGACACTAGTGTGATATAATACAAAGAGTTGGCCACAGCAGCGGACTGTTAGAGACCAAAAAGAAATGACAATGACACACCAAACACTGAGAGTCCACATCTTCTATCGTCCCTGCGAGCCAGCTGCTGAAGTCTACAAATAAGAATCAAGGCTCGACCTCTGGATGACGAGCACCGCGCATGTGACTAGAAAAACAACGAATGTGATGACACCGACACAGTGTCGTACATGGACACGAGGCGATAACATTAAATTCTACAGGTTCCCTTTTTAACTCGAATATATTCACCACAAATACCACCTGCTTTTATCCACTGTTAGCTCTTCTCCGGAGGGGTGAGAGGGGTTGGGGGGGTTGGGGGGTGACAGACACAGTCACTGAGTAAAAGGCCACAAGTGTTGTTGGTCTAAAAATTCCATTCTGTGTTAAAAAAGAAATGTGAAAACAACTTTGGGAGGAATGCCACTTATGTCCAGCCTCTCTGAGAGCCTGGTGCAGCATTTCAGAGCAAGGCCTAAAGCAGCTGACAGACAGACGGACACCCGCTTCTCCCATTATGTGTTGAATCTTATGGAAATAGGTCTCCTATAAGTAGACCGTCATCTCTGTCTCTGTGCACATTTAGACGGCGTCTGGACACATGGGAAGGGCTTGTCTCATTGGGAGCGGAACAGAGCTGGGTCAACTGTGACAAAAGTAAAACTGTCACAACAGCTTTCAGGCCTGGAAGGACTGACCTGCTTAAGAAGTGCAGTTTCTTAACCACAGAATTACTCAAATAGAGAAGAGCTACTCAATAAAACCTACTCAAATGCAAAGGCAGCTATTTAGAAGACCACTTTAAGCACTGAATTACAACACATATGGTCAAAGGAACAGTGTAACATCCTGACCATGATCGTTTTAATGTGAATGCATCCAATCTGAATGGCAGTGAGCATCTTGTCTCTCTAAAAGAAGCTTTCTTGCAGATTTCATTATGGGTTGTATTAGGATTCAAAGAATTAAAGTCTAATACTTGCCTGTCTAAAAGCAGATTTGACTACAATACTTATTCAAAATGTAGTAACACAATATTTTGCTGTCTTGCCCATAGTTAAACAAGAAAGTCAATACCACTCTTATGTCTGTGCGTCAAATATGAAGCTACAGGCAGTAGCTGGTTAGCTTAGCTTAGCATAAACACTGGAAACAGGAGGAAATAGCTTTGGACAGAGCAACGCTGGCCATGGCTTCATTTCCTGTCATATGTAGCACACAAATTTAGCGAGTGGTGTCGATCTTGTCATCTACAATATGATATGTCTGACTTCATAGGAGAATTTGTTAAGAATTTATAGTTACACTTCACCTCTAACATGTACTCTGAGAGTTTTTGAAGTTTTGACAAGCTGCAAAGTAGAGAAACATACACACCAAACAGGCAGAGCCAGTGTTACTTGTCGACTACATTTTTCTTTTTTGAATAAGTATTGTGCAAATATGTGGAAGGCAAAAAAAACAATGGTGTCCCACAGCTCTAAGCTAGTCCACTGAGTTTGGCATGTCCTGTTTAGGTAGCATTCTTCACAATATACACAAAAAAAAACAAAACAAAAAAAAAAAAACACAAGCAACCTACAGGTCTGACTGCTGACTGTAGCTATTGAAGAAGGAATTCCAACACACACAGTTTGAGAATTAATGCAAAGTCATATCCAGGCAATTAGTAAGTGTTGTAAATCACCCAGATATGAATGGAATCAGTTGGGAAACGTGGACAATAAGGCCCGGTGGTCTTATTGTAAAAAGGGAGGCTGCCTGTAACACTTAACTTCTGGAGAAAAGAGGTTTGAACTCCCAGGACAAGGAGTGAGAATACTGAAGACAAACACATTGTGTGCTCATGAAAAAGAACACAGAAAACACATAGGCAAAATGACACCGGATCAAGCGATGGCGTGTTCGCAACCTCCCCCCACCAAAAGACAAAAAAGAGCCATCATAATGAAAACACTGGGGGAAGCAAAATAACAGCGGGGTTCAGCGCATGTGAATAACCTTTCGGTGCTGGAAACACAGCTCACCCTTTCCAGAATAATTGAATTTGGTGTGCTTTGTGACCAAGCATAAAGGCCTCCCTTTGCTGAGCGGCAGGCCGGCCATGGCTGTTGCATAACAGAGCTAATAAAGGAGGCCTACAGGGCCCTGGATGGAGAGGAGGAGGCAGACACGTGGGAACTGCCTCTGTTCTGCTGCTTTGTCTGGGGCCGCAAGCAAGCAGAGCCCCTGGGCATTAGTGTAGGCATGCCTAACATAACGCTCATTCCACAGTAACAAAAAAGCCCCACAGAAGTGCTCGGCTTATCTGCAGGAGCTGGCAGGGCCGCCCCTGAGCCGCTCGAGGTATCCACCGTCCTTTTAAGATGTAATCATCATCAGGGGTGAAGGTAACGAGTGCACGGGATGTAAAGGGTTTTGCAAAGCGCGACGTTTACAGGTCATATCATAGACACAAGAATCTGCTCTTCTGCATTACAGTAAGATATGTGCCGACTGCCCAGGTATCTGCGCACTGCGTTCACACATCACTCCAATTTTTCACTACATGCTGTCATCTAACCAAAAAACAGCTCCATCCAGCCTCTCTGCTGCCTGCAGACGTCCCCTGTGCCAGCAGGAACAAACTTGAACTCTGGCTGATTCGCAGCTCCGTTGCAACACATCATGATCATCATTGACAATTATGTTTCAGCTCAATGGCTCTTGTGTTTTAGTGATTAGGCGATACTCCGCCGCCGACACGCCTCTCTGCAGCCCGGCAGACTCGAGGCTCCCCGCACGTCGGACGACCCTAGCTGCGAGCTGTTAGATCACAGGACGGTAGTACCTGCGCTGAGCGATGCCCTACAAAGTGTTCACACAAGCTGTGATACTGAGCTTTTGTTTCTCGGGCGTCAGAAGTTCAGGAGATCTCCTGAGGCCAGCGTTTCGCTTCAAACACAGATCATATTTTGCCAAAAACATGAAGGTTTCATTCCTGCCAAATAAGGCATGTTTTCAGCCCTCCCTGAATTTCACACTTGTCATGTCAGTCTCCAACACAAACTGAATAATCTACCAAGAACCACTGAAAACTTTCCTGGGAAATCTGACTGAGTATGAACTCTGAAGTGACTGTTTGATCATCAAACTAGCTTGTTTTGTTTGACTAACAGTCAAAAACCCAAAGTTATTCAATTTAAGACCACATAAGACAGACAAAAGCAGAAAATTGTCATAATTGGGAAGCTGGAACCAGAGAATGTTTGGAATTTCTGCGGTTTTCACTTTTGGTCGATCGACTTATTGGTGAATGGACTAATCGTTTCAGCCCTGCTTATCCCTGATTAAACTCCATTTTCCAATTAATTTGATGCTAGTATCAAGCTGACTAAGCTCCCATCATAATGAAAACATTACACTGACAGATGGCTGCACCTGACTGCATTTGGTTCATTCTTCTGATTCCATGCGACACGTCAGGAATCCGATCACAATCACTTTGTTTCGAAGTCTTTAAGTCTCTGGCTGGGACTCGGCCTCATGTAGCAGCGCGTCACACTTGGTTAAAGCCTGTAACTCATGATGATGATGGCCTACGATAACATGTGGTTGATACCAGACAACCATCCTTAAACTATCAGTCTTTGATTTTCGTTGTACAGAGAGGCTGTCACACGTAAAAGAAGACCGCAAAACAAGGAAAAAGTAGGAAACTCTTATCATCTCTCTGCTCCTGCCATCCACATCATGCTTAAGTGGCATGAAAACAGAGCGTTTATCCGCAGCTGTAAAGAGCGGCAACACCGACTGAATAGCTGACACCTTTTTGTATCCGTTGCATGTTAGCAGAAAGTCAGCTTTAGTGTTGCACAGTGGCATGATTTATTGGAAAGCCAGTATCAGGTGGTGACAGAAGAGATTCTTCTGGCCGAGATAACCTATAAATCACTAAGCAGCACCAGAACGAATGCAGAAAACATTCTTTAGTCATGCAAACGTAAAAAAAAAAAAAAAAAAAAAAAAAAAAAAAACAGTGTCCACCCCCCTCAAACGCTGATGACTAGAAGATCTTTTGAAACTGCTATCAGCTTCACATAACAATGGTTAATCAACTTGCAGGGAGGAGGGGGCCTTCAAGGAAATCAGGTTTTTCTTATCTAGATTACATGCAGCTACTACATTCCCACTGCTGAAATCAGCTGCAAGAAATCTGGTTTAAAATGTGGCGTTTGCTGTTAAACACTGTTGAAAAGGACAGGAGGATAATCCAAGTTACACAGCGAGAGACGGACATTTAAATCCGACTCCATGAGGCACTGTGACTTTCTTGCTTTTCTCCTCATAGTACAGCAGAGTAAAATACTTGCTATAATTCCCAGTAATCTCACAAAGTCTGCTTTGAATGCCTGATCGAGCCTGTTTCTGGGCTGGTGAAATCCCAGTCCCCACAAAAGCACATCCTTGCAGCTTTCCCAGTGGCCCAACTAGCATTCCTCACATACTTTCACAAAGATTTCTGGGAGTTGAAGTTTAAAGCTCTCGCCGTGCTGTGCTCCATTCTCAAATCCAGCGAGACACACAACTGTAAGAGTGATTTTAGACTGAAATACAGCATTATGGAGCACACTTCAGAGCTGTTCTTGACATACTGGTCTGAAGGAGGTGTTTTTTTTTTTTTTGGTATGAAAAAGGAAAGGGGGGGGGGGGGCTGGATAACAATAGCTCTCTGTGTTAGGTGTGTGAACCAGGAATGTTTCAGGTCACTGGAAGTCATAAATCTACTGAGTTTACTGATGAGTCTGAATGATTGAGATTTGAGACAGACATCAAGTTTGCTCCTCCATGAGGAAGAGGCAGATTAGTAAAAAAACTCAGGTGACCAGACTGGCAGGATTCATAGCCTACATGTACAGTAGCATGAGCGGGCTTGCTGTTTGGTGATACCCAACTCCTCTGAAACATAACAAAGCGGAAAGGCTGAGCTGCTGTCTAACCCAGTCAAAGCCAGTCAGACTAAAGAGACAAACTGGTAAAACATTACTTTGAGAAGAGAAGCAGCTGCACGGTAGGTGACCATGGGCGTTACATCCCGTGTTTGCATGGGAACTTCTTCAAGAGGTGGGGTGGCCGACTGCTGCCAAATCTCAGCTGATTCATCGGTCCTAGCTACAATGTATCACATTAAAGGGAATGGAGGGAAATTTACTGTCCTGACCCCAACCCCCCCCCCCTTAAAAAAAACAAAACAAAACTGCCTTCCCTCTGCCATCGCCCCCCTCCCTCCCTCCCTCCCTCCCTCCGGCCGCCCTGGCATCTCCTCCTGTAAATTAAGGCTGTTTGTTAGGACTTGTTGAATTAATCTGACTTTGTGTGACTGTGTGTAATCCCAACACTCCCAGGCCTTTAGCATACCTATCTCTGGGGTCAATCCACGAAGTTTGCCGGGTGTTGTGGTCGATAAAAAACACTCTGCCATCGTAATCCCGGGCTTCCTCCCAGCCCGCGGGCAGCGGCAGCTCCGAGCTCTCTCTCCGCTTACCGCCGCTGACCCACGGCATAGCGTCGGGATGGTGAGAGGGCTGAAGCCCCCCTGCCCTGCTTTTTTATCCCCCCGAAAAGTCGGTCTTCACTGCATTACAACAAACTCTACCTCGACGCACTTGTCGGCGCAAAAGAATGGAGACGTAAATACAAAACTTTCCACCGAAGTTGTCCGTTGGAAAAAAGTCCCGCTGGAGGTACATCCACGTTTCTTCACACAACTCCCCCTCCAAAAAAAACACCGCCGCCGCCGCCGCCGCCGCGCTCTCACGGTCCTCGATCCTCCATGTTCGCCTCCTCCACCATATTTCATTCCTCCGTGTCCATATTCGGGAAGAGCAAATTTGCATAAACGGTCGGACGTACGACTGAGCGAGCTCCTCTGTCCAATAGGGAAACTTCAGAGCTCAACACTTTCATTAAAGTTCATTATCTCTGCAAAAAACATCGATACTCACATTTATTTAACGTTTATTCACCTTAACGTTAGCTCAGTGAGCAGCAGCGAGGAGTTATAAAGAGGCAGCGGTATAAAACTTTATCTCTATCTAACCTGCATGATATAACGGGCCGGTACCTTCATAAAATTAATTATTATCATTATTAACTGAAAAGGGGACGTTACTGAAATAGGTCAGTAGTTTGAAGACGTTTAATTTAATTTAATTCTACGGACAACATCAAGAAAGCAGCAACAGTGTCGTGGTTTGTTGTTGACTGCAAGTTGTCTCAGTGATGCAGCAGCGCCACCTGCTGTCTCCACTTTACACATCACTTTCCATAGCCCCTTCATCATGTAGGCCAGTGGTTCTCAAAGTGGGGTCCGGGGACCCCCAGGGGTCCTTGAGGGGGTTCCAAGGGGTCCCCAGCAAAAAGGGGAATAATTTATTTTCACTATAATTCCATCCATAAATAACACAATGACAGAATGTATGACTACTTTGGGCACTTTCTGTAATAAAACATCTAAGAGCAAAAATTTTATCTGATGGGGGACCGTGGTCTATTTTGTGTCAGTTTAGGGATCCTTGATGTGAAAAAGTTTGAGAACCACTTATACAGGCTATGTACCTACATTATGGATCTAAGGTGATGCTGTTTTATGTCTTTTTATTCTTTTTAAAATCACATAAACAGAACCTGACCTGTCAGTCTCTACATTTGGTCAGTTAAGCACTTCTGTGGCTCCAAGTCCCTTAGAGCCTTATCCTAAAGCTCTCTACTTAGCACCATTTAGGGACGCTGAGGACATTTTGGGAACAATTTGGACCAATTATTGGCCCCTCACAACCAAACACTTGCTATAGACAAGGGCCCACAGTTACCAGCTGCAGAAGCAATGTATTACAGTGAGTGCAACAGAATCAAAATTGATGTTTCTCTCATCACAACTTTTAGGCGAACAGTTTTACAGAGTTCAGGGGTCACAGCCACTGTGCTCTCTGTGATTTCCCCATGACCACTAAATAGTGATAGAAAAGTATACAATAAGAGCAGAATATAGAACACCAGATATAAGAGAATTATCAGATAATAAAATAGATAAATATTGATATATAGACTATATACACTATATACTGTGTGTGTGTGTGTGTGTGTGTGTGTGTGTGTGTGTGTGTGTGTGTGTGTATGTGTGTGTTTGACTGACAGTTTTGTTGACATTTTAGGTAATACAGGACATTTGTCGACCCCTATCTGTGACTAAAAGGAACTGCAACAACACTAATAAAACATTTCCTCATAGTTTTTTCCAGTTGACAGTGCAGTGACTGAAATTGAGTGTGACGTGAAAATCAAGTGGAATTTCCAGTGAGGGAGGATTTGTGTTGACAAACTGGTTGTCATTATCACAAATACTTCCTTTATACCTGTTTCCTTGAGGAAATGTTCCTCATAAGAGACTGTAAGAGGAAATACAGGCTCAACTGAGAAGAGGTGTTGTAATGAAAAGTGATTCCTGTCAGCGGTGCATCAGACAAGTGAAGTGCACTCCTGCTGCAGTCTGACAGTCAGTGCAGTCAGCTGAGCATTTTGTTCTCCACAGGAGGAGGAGTTTAGCAGGCTGGGGATTTTATCTGTGCGTTTTTGTTTTCGTATTTGCTTGTGGAGTGTACAACTATGTGTGTGTGTGTGTGTGTGTGTGTGTGTGTATGTGGCTGGGAAACATTTTTTCACATCACAGCTTTGATCTATATCCTCCTACGTTCATTTCCCACAGGCTATGTTGTGTTCATATGAGGGGACACAATAAGCTGCACTGTTGTTTCACTTTTAGTCACATGCAACAAAAAGCCGGAGTGTGAGAGCAACTATCCCAAACTGATGAATGTAATGTCATTAACTGGTCATATCTACTGCTGCGATCATCAATAAATCTCCTCTATCAATGGAGCACATTTTATTTTCCTTACATAATGATATTACATGGATAATAAATGAATGATCTTGAAGGCACTGGTTACACATTTCTGTAAGTGTCCTTTGGGAGATACATAATACACTGATAATAATGTCTTTATGAATTTATGTACATTTTATTGAAGTTTACAGGATGGACACTTCAGAGGGAAGTAGTAAATGTAAAAATTTTAATCTTAATCACACAGATTAAAAAAAGTGAAGATTTCTGCTGAAGAGAAGCTTATCTCTGTCTGCTCAGCCTGTTATCCCTAGCCCATGTTAATTGTGTGCATATTTGTACACTGAAATTGTCTCCTTGAGGACTAACAGGATGCAATAAATGGACATCAGGGAGTTAATTATTTTTAAAATTAAACTGCCGTCTACATTGAAGTGTGCCCCCTGTGGCCTGCTGTTGCATAACGTATTTGACAATGATCTTGTGGAAGCTTGGCCATCTCTGCCTCTGCCCCTGCTGCCCATTGGCACAGCAGCGGGAGCAGGAGGACCACAAAGGGGAGGGCCGAACGGGGCCCCCTCTCCTCCCCGCAGCAGAAGATGTGTGCTCCTCTGAGTGGGAACTGTTTGTGAAAGAGCTGCGAGTCCTGAGCCTGAGCGGTCAACTCTAATTATCAGGTGTTGTGAGCAGCTTCTGTCCCAACTGGACACCACGGGCCTCTCCATCTGAAGTGCAGCCGGAGAAGAACTCTTGCGGATCTGTCAAGCGTGGAGGCCAGAGTGAGAGAGAGAAAGAGAGAGAGAGAGATGGACACATGCGCCTGCGCTTTGGAGCTGCTGGGGATGCTGGTCTATGTTGGAGCGTGGCTGTGCGCTTTAGCCACCACTATCTTACCACAGTGGCTGACCATGTCCACTGCGCTGCTGCCCATAGAGAGTTACGAGCTGGGCCTGTGGGAGACTTGCGTGGTGCAGGATGTCGGGGGTATGGAGTGCAGAACATACGATAGCCTGCTGGGCCTTTCCAGTGACCTCAAGCTGGCCCGCATCCTCATGTGCGCCTCCCTCGTCGTGGGTTTGCTGGGAATCCTGGTGGCTATACCTGGACTTTACTTGATCAACAGCTGTAAGGAGCAGGGAACCTATCGAACCAAGAGGACTTTAACCATCCTGGGAGGGGTGCTGGGAATGGTCTCCGGAGTGCTGTGTCTGATCCCTGTGTCCTATATGGCCCATTTAGCCGTGATACATTTCTTTGATGAAACAGTACCTGAAGTGGTGCCACGATGGGAGTTTGGAGATGCTTTGTTCTGCGGCTGGGCAGGAGGATTTCTGCTCATAGTGGCCGGGCTCCTCCTGGTCACCTCTTGCTTATGTTCACAGGTGGAGCCGCAGCCTGTGCTGCAGCGGCGGTACCAGGTGATGAGTACTGATGTTTCCTTCAGGAAGCGGTCAGAGTATGTTTAAGGTGCCAAATCATGAAAGAATGACGCGTATAGAGACTGACAACACAACACAATCATCTGTAGAGCTGCACTTCAAACTGCTTATAAAACAATGTCAATAACTGGTTTTATATCAAAGACGACATTCTGTATAAGAGTTGCTTCATCACTTGTGGAAAAAAAAAGAATTGTGTTAAAATGCATGAATATTTGTTTGTAAAACTCAATCAATCAATCAACCTGCACAATCCAACAGTATATTTGAAGAAAACCTGCTGTGACCAGTAAAAATTAATATTTTTTTGAAGATATGTTTTATAAAATGCTTTATATTCCTTATTCTGGGATTAAGGGCTTCAGGATCTTTCTCTTATCAATGCCAACAAAAAATACTATTTCATAAAGTCTGTTTTACACGACACTTTAGCTTTTAAAATGCTGTGATTGTACATTATTCAGAGTACTAAAAATATAGAGATGACTTCCTGAAGCACAAATGATTGTGTGCCTGCTTATTTTTGTTTATGTGCTGCATTGTGTGGCACAATCAGATGATTCACATAAAGAATTATATTGAATTTCTGTTGAAAAATTGTCTCTTGTCAGTTTCTTGCTCTGCACCGATTGAGCCGGCAAATCACATTTCTTCTGTATTGGAAAATGCTGAATATGATTATTTATTTTTCAGAGGACCTGTGACGTGAATCTGTATGAAACACAAACTATGTTTGTCTCCAGTTAGGTCAGAGGTGGAAACATGGCTGCTCTTTTGCCTGTCCATTAGTCACATAAACCCGCAACCTATTTTGGTCTGAAGCGGTCCCTGGTCGCCCTCAAACCAGACGACAAGCTGAGCAGTGAAACTGAAAACAGCCGTCTTGGTTCGTCAGGTGTGTCTGCGGCGGTGGAAACACAGCTTGAGACTAATTCCATCAGATTTCCTGGTCACTCGCTGAGCTAAGCTGTGTTTAATGAATGCTTTAATGGGCAGCGTGTACTGTGAAGAATGTAGAACAGGTTGCCCTTACGGCTCCTGCTTTGACATAATTACACAAATTTGCTAAGGTCAGAGGCCGCCGCCGCTCTCTTAACTCCAAAACTTCTGTCTTTATCATTTACATATACACAGGTACGGTGATGCAGATGTGTTACTGCATCGACTTCTCAGGGAGGATCCTACTGATGGTACTTTTTGTGTAGTCAGCTCTTACAGGATGAAGTTAATGAGAGATAATGAAGTACACCTTGCTTGAGGGGCCCGAGACATGACAGACTTTACTTCTGAGGATAAAAAAGAGGCTAACAGTGGTTCTGTCAGGCCTCACAGAACCAGCGAGCAGGGAGCGGATTGAGAGGCACCCTCCTATCCTCTGACGCCATGCAAGCTGCAGGGAGGGCCTGGTGTCTCCCAGTGTGAGGGCAGCTATCAGCAGGGAGGCAGTAAAAACAACTACAGAGATGTTCTTTTTGATTATCGTAAAGACTCCAAGGGCTGCGGGGCCGGGCAGTGCAGCTACGCTCAAAGGAAATGGCATGTTCTCTTCTCATGAAGAATTATTTTAAATACATCCGATTGCAAACAAACAAAACCGCCCCCGAAGGGGTTGATAAGCAAATTGCTCAGAATATTTCATCAACATTTTGCTCAGTTTACTTATTATCTTAAGAGACGACTGAGTGTAATATAATTCTCTATTCTGTTCAGATGGAGATAAAGATCATCCAAGCTTGAGTTCAAACTTTGATAAGATATGATAATAAGTGCAGGTTAGATATTGCAGTTTTGTGAAATTGGTCTTCCACAGTTCAACACATCCATAAAAGAGCTTAAATAATCATGATAATGTTCCAACACCCTCACATTTCACTTTAGGTTAACTCCATCTCCTATCCGTCTTATCTGACAGTCAAAGGATGAGAACAGAGTTATATGTCATTCACATATATCATACATGCCCTGATTATTGATGATTATTGACTTTACTTGTAAAATGTGCCAGTAAACCTGACAGTAAACTACCTTTTTCCAAGGTAGACTACATGAAAGATCAAGATGGTTTCAACTGAAGGCAATGGAAGAAGTATTCATATGCTTTCTGTCCTGCATTCAAAATCATACGTCAGTGAAAGTACAAACATATTATCATCAAAATGTACTTAACATATACATACATCTGAGGGGTTGTGATGATGATTAATGAGGTTGGAAAGAAGAAGAATAAAAAAAAAAAGTTCTGATACATAAATTGTACTCAGTGTTTTGAAGTCTTTTCAAATATTTGCTTTTTTGTGGAATATTGGATCATTTTTATCTCCATGGGCCTCAAACAATTAATTAAATTAACCTGTTAAATGACACTGTCCCACTCTGACTTTTTGGTTGTAAAATTTAAAGAGTTGTCTTTCAAATGAAGGGTTGAAGAACAGTAACCTTTATATTTTGGGTATTTGGGTATTTATAATATTTGGGTAAGTAGCACAAAAACAGAAATACTCCAGTTCAAGCACCTCAAAAGTAACTTTGATAGCACTGTCTGTAATAACTTTTATCTGATATTGATCACTGGGAATATTTGCGGAAATTTCAGAGGAAGTTCATCTTCCTGCAGCTTTGAGTAAACTGTAATTAAAACGTCATCAGCTGAACTAAAACGCCATCTTTGTGAACCTGCTGTTGGCTTTTGGCAACACATCCTGACGCTTTTTCATGTTACTGATCACCTTTCTATCTTAAAACCTTCACCCCCTCCATTATAGCTGATAGAGATGATGAGTTAGCATAACAGATAAGATAAAACATAACCAGCTCAGGGTATTATGTCAGACTTATCTACAGAGGGGAATGTGCAAGTGTAGTGGGAAGGAGTTCAGACAAGAGAGGAGATGGAAGATAAATTATCTAAATATTTTTCCCAAATTTCTTATCTGGAGGAATGTTTCCCCATAACATTTAGTTATATTCAATCAGTGGTTCTCCTGTTTTAGATTACTGACACCAAATAGGCAGTTTTTGTGTGTCCGTGATAATACTCCTCACCACCTTCCTGAAGTGGTCTGAGCAGGTCTACCATTCATCCACTTGTGGGACTTGTGTTTTTGACAGAGAGCAGTGCTCAGCTGAAGAGGGCCTTTTGTTCTATTGCAGCTACCCGCCTCCAGAGAGGTGCACTGTGTGTGTGTGTGTGCGTGTGTGTGTGTGCCTTCCCTGGCAACAATCACTACTGTGAGGCGGCCCCCTCTCCATACTCACATGCCTGCTCTCGTCAGCCTCCTACCCAGGTCACATGAGCAGGGCCCCCACTCCAACCTGACCTGCTCAGATCCCTCCTCACATGAGGCCCGTTAGGAGCCCACACCTTGGCATGTCATGTCACCTCCCCCGGCCTGTGTGGCAATTATGCTGAGTCACTACAGGAACGCTCAGGTCTCTCTTTCAGACTGCTCTGTTGGAGAGATAATGACTGGAGAGATAAAGTTTATGACAATATCTGTCTTTGACCTCTGGCAGCTTCAGTCCAATATATCTGTGTTCATTTAACAGGAACAATAAAGTTAATATAGAATCCAGCTGGCATGCTGTTATCTCTACATTTAATGAGGAACTTGACTGAAGGGACCCATATCATAAAGTCCATTATTTAAATGGATAAAACCAATATTTTTTATATCACCAGTGATTCATATGATTACTTGTATGTGAAAGGTGCTTGCAATCACACCACACTGCAATTTATAACATATCTCAGCTCGCTCTTGTGGTTTTACGACCTGCAACTTTACTGTTTTGGTTGACAGTTCCACTGGCAGCTGTGGTTGAAATTTAAAGTGAACAGTGAGTCTGTCAGAGCTTGAAATGTAAAACTCTGATTCTCACTGTTGGCTGCATCAGAACTCAGTTAAAGGCAAAAGGTGATTGAATATTGGGATTACATTTGCCAGGTGACCAGAAACACGACTCCAAATCAAAGCTAATGTTGCTCCATATTTGCTGGAATTGTAAATTAGCAACTGTTTGCTAACATGTTCACCATATCAACTTAAAGATCCCATCCAGAAATGATGTAAGATGTAACCCCTTAAACTGAGATTTAAAGTTCATAAACTTAAATTTTATGATTAAATGAAGGAATGGTCTTCATTTGTGCTCTAGATGCAATTGTAAACTCTCCAACCAAGTTTTATGTACCAGTCATGGGTTTTTTTGTCATGTGGAGGACATGTCAGGGTTTTGATATTGCAATAGACTCAAATCAATCAATGCTTTTTCAAATGTGAATAAGATTATTAAATAAGAATCTTCACGTTTTTTTAAGTACTAGTAATTTAAATCACTTTTTATTTTTCAGATTGTGGTCCAGTGACAATGACTGTTGTTCTGGATAATGTTTTTTCCTGTGGCATCCTGGATCAATGTACACAGTGTTTCAGGTAATATAACATGATGACAATTGTTCTGCCATATAAACTCAAAGGTCCCAAGGTCAACAACAGATGTTTTGACTCTGCAGCACTGAGTTCTAAATGTGACTTTTCACTCTGACATCTGAACGAGTCACTTTTCTATGGATGAAAATAATGAAAATCTGAGATTTTAAGTCAATAAGTTGTTCTTGCCGTTGTGTTTTGCTATCATGAGACTTCCTCGATGTAGAAGGCAGGATTATCTATGCCCCGGCTTTCTCCGTTTGGCAACTCAAATTTCTGTGACAGGGCTCCACTGAATGGGTCCCTGGTGCCTCTGGGGGCCTCTGACCTCAGGGTCTCCCAGACGTACTGGTAGCAGAGAAAAACCAGCCCGCTGATGATGATCAGGATGGAGGCAAAGATGCCCACTCCGATGGCCGTGCCCACTTGCTGCTTGACGGGAGCTGTGGGGAGGTAGAACTCTGGAGTAAAGTCTATGGTGCTGTTGTTCAGCACAGAGTTCATGTTCCACGCCAGCGGCACCAAGCAGATCGTCCCTGTGAGCACATACAGGGTCCCTGCCAGCACGAAGACCAGCCGGATGTTCCTACGATTCTGCACAGAGAAGTAAGCGATCCTCATGGCTACTGCAGCACTGATGTTCCCCGCCATGCCGCAGATCACCGCCAGCAGCATCAGTACCTGAGCCACAGGGATCTCTGCCGGAACAAAGGGGTCCGAGATGCTGATGCTCTGACAGTTCTCTATTTTGGGAAGGGCGTGGCTGTAGAAACACACCCTCCAGATACCCACCCAGGCCACGCCCGAGGTGATGACAGACATGTCGGCCACGTGCCACAGACGCCACTCATTCATGCCAGTCGTGGTCATGATGAGGATCCATGCCAGGACTCCTGCCAGCAGGCTGAGGAACTGCCAGTGGGCTGTGTGAGCCAGGTACATCATCCTGCCCCGTGTCACTGCTAATGCTCTGAGAGACAGATCTCTGAGTCACACGTTGTTGAGTTCACATCCATCACTCCTGCTGAATACAAAAATATTCAGCTGTGTTACAGAAGCTCAAACTCAGAAGCTCACTGTGTGTTTCATAGATCCGCATTTACATCCTGGTTTACGCTCAGATCTGTAAACACAGTGTACTGATCACAATACACTGGAGACATTATGAGATGGGGATGGGGGGTCTATGGGGATCAGTGGTTTGTGCCAAATGTATGCTGGGATTCACCTCAGAGAGACCCTTTAAAGGGTCAGTTCACTAAAATATATATTTTTTAAATTACACATTTAAATTAAATATTTTTTATTATTATTATTATTTTTCCTGACACATTTGGTTTTTCTTTTCCTCTTCTCAATCACAAGTTCAAATCAGGTTTAGGAGTGCTGTAACTTATATCTTTACATTGTTGTATGCAATAAAACAATAAATCAAACAACCCCCCCTCTTGACAGACACATCACAGACCTTGACAGTGAGGTCTGTGATAATCCACTGTCAGCAATTGTCATTGGAACAACTTCCTACTGAAGAAATGCATAAAATGTGAACTGACCCTTTAAAGAGTATTAACTGCAGCAGGTAAATAAAATGTGTGAGTAAAATGCTGATATTGTGTGAAAAACAGACATGAAAACAAAACATTTTTACTGGTGGTTAGTGTGGATCATGTTCTTTTTTTGTGAGGATATCAGGCCTTTTTCACAGAGGACATTTTAACATGTCACAGTAGGAAAAAGCACAAGTGTAGATAATAAAATTAATGATGGCTGAATTCTATTTAACTGCTTCAGTCTCAGGGTCCTGGTGTTACACATGCTGGCTCACTGTCACACTGTCATGATTTACTGAGACACTTGAAAAGAACAGAGCCCTCGTTAATGTTATTAGTAACACCTGTGTTTTCTCTGCTGTGACAAGTTAAAACGTTCTCTGTGAAAAAGGCCTGTTATCGTCACAGCACATGCGCTACATTAACCAGTATATATATATTCATATATAGTACTGTACATTTACTGATGTTTACCTGCATATTTACAATAACAATAATAAGATTCTTATACACTCATCTTATCTTGAAATATTCAGTGCATGTACATTCTGAAATACTCAGCAAGTAAAGGTAAGTTGTACATATACTGTAAGAATCTTCAACTAGATTAATAGAAGGATAGATGGATAACATTACATCAATAAATATCCTGATTATTACAGTGGAAGAGAAACTTGGACGACGGAAAGATCGTTTTTCAAATGCTTCCATTTTTCACACAAAATCTGCTTTTAATCCATGCTTTTCTTTTTCTCTGTTACACAAAGTTGTCAGACATCATAGACTCTGAGTGATCTGAATATTGCAGCTATCATACATAAGTTTCTCCTAAATTATCTATTGTACACAGTACATTACATCTACAAATCATTACGGTGAAGAATCACCTTTTGAAGTTTTGGAAAAAACATTCAACAAGATGAAAATTCAATTGTTCATCAGTTAGAAATAGAATAAATCTCTTTAGTTGCTGTTGAGTTGGATTGAAAGCTTGTTTTTGAGTAGCTGCAGGTAGTTAGTTTGAGCACTGATGTGGTTAATGATTGTCCGTTTAAATATTTCCAGGTAAGTGAGGAAATAAAGCAATCCGCTAACACATTTTATCCTTTTTACTCACCTCGATGATCAAGTTCAGTTTTGTTTCTCCTCAGTATAAACTGAATACTTCCACAGATGCTGAAACAACTTGATAGTCTGCATTTTGCTTAAGCTACTTTACAGGAGGGCTGGCTGTAAAGATATTCCTCGTCATGTCAAAGTCTTTATCTTCCACACTATCAGTAGAGAGGAGGGAGTGTTGTAGTTAATGAATGACACTTCAGAATGAGCTGATCACCAGAAAGAAATCAATCAGACACCACTGCCTGTTTTCAGCAGACTCTTTATTTGATATAAAGTAGCACAGCTGATAAAGTGTTAAGAGTCAGGCTGTAGCAGTGCATGAAGCGTGTAAAACTGTAACATATTCAAATGTGCAGAACAAACAGGCTTTACATTTGGGAGACAGATTTAATCCCTAAAGTCTGGAATTTAAACATTTGATAAGACTGACGTTCAAGCTGGTCAAAATGCTTTGGAATGATTTTTCTTCCATTTTTGGTTGCAAAATGATCAACCTGAACAATTTTTTAGTGTTGAAATTAAACTAGAAGTCAAGTAACGACTGTGGTAACTATGCATTCGACATCTTCACCGTGAGTAACAATACACAGTAAAGTAATGAGACCCCTATACAAAACACAACAACACTTGGTCAACTTATATGTGGCCACGTCATAATCTAAATAAGATGTTCTGGCTGTGAGTGAATAAAACAGAACAGAACTGGCAAAAGTGGATTAAAGAGCGGACAGTGTTTGCAGTGACATGGGTGACTCCCAGGCACTTCAAATGTGGATTTCACTTGAGCCAAAAGTCTGAATGTGAAGTGCTTCTTCTGTGTAGAGAAGTTGAACAAGTGCTCTTAAAAATGACCAGAATCTGCACACTCTTCTCTACAACCTTCCAACTTCACCTCACATTTATCACAGTTAAGTTTAATGCAGAAGAAAAAAAGCTTCTTCAGTGATAAAAGCAAGGACACAAAAGTCTTTGTAAAAGGCCACTAGTTCATACATTAATGTTAACCAAAACAGCCTCGTATTTGCTGAAATATTTGGCCAGATTTTCAAATGATGTGAAACGTGAACAGGGTTTCAGAGTGTGAAATTGTTTAAACATAAAAACATGATAAATACTCCTAGTTGCTCAGCGTTTTAACACACATCAGGTAGCATGGCAGCTCAAATCAGTTGAAGATAAAATACTGTCCCCTCCTGCACGGATTCAAACGGCTACAATAAATTACTAAAAAAAAAAAAAACAAAACATTAAAATAAAAACAAAGCAAAAAATGGCATTAAAGACATTAGATACAGTGGTTGTTTGATGCCAGGAAAAGCAGCATCTTTCACAGAGGAGTTACTTCTGGATACTGTCAGTCCGGTGTAGAAGATGTGAAGTAGTAGGACGTGCTCGGCTCTGTGTGACACTGAAGTGAAAAATGACAAAAAGTTCAACAGTCTTCATGGATCCAAACAGGCCATTTGTCTCTAGATTCTCATCTCTGTCTCCCTCTGCTGGACACAGGGCTCAACTGCAACTAGCACAATAACTAGCCTTAATCATTCAAGAGTTTGGGCTGTTTCAAACACAAACAGCATGCAGCTTCTTCAAAAGGACAACCTTTGTTCTATCGGCAGACTGTCCATCAGACACTTGAGCTGCTCCTCGCCCAGTTTGATTTTGTCCTCGAGCTTGCGCTGCTCAATGATGAGCGCAGACTTCATCTTGACAAAGTGCTCGTAGTCTGTAAGGCTGTCCTCCTGCAGGTAGTTGGCAAGAATATCAAAAACCACACGCTCCCGGCGGTCCAGGTTCTCCTTCAGCTCCTTCGCATCCTCATGCTGTCGGATCAACAACTTTCTCTTCTCAATCAATGTACGCTGGAGAATAAAAAACAAACAAAACAAAACATCAGGATTTGAGAAGATATACAAAGTTTTCTCTGCTGGAGTGAGCAAACATTAAAGGACTGTTTACTAGCTATCTGTTAGGTTTACATTTACTCACCCTCTCCTCAGGAGTAGCATCCTCCTCCAGACTGTTGAGGGCGTTCTCCACTCTGGCCAGACGGCCTGACAGGGACAGCAGCAGGCTTACCACCTTGTCCAGGTCCCCGACAAACATCCTGAACTTATCCAGCTCGTTGGGTTTGCAGACCTGCTGGACTCTGGCCTCCACCTCGTCTCCCAGAGCGTTGTTGTCCAGGACGTCCTCCTGAAGACTCTCCCTGGCTTCCCGCAACACCTGGAGCTTCTTGCTAAGGCTGTCAATCAGCTCTTGCTGCAAATGAGTATGAAAATATAATCAGTCTTATTAAGGGGAAGACGTATAATAAACTGTGATCCTACATGAATTAAGATTTTTGCAGAAGGTGGGTGAAAACAAAAGCTCTCAGGCTTAAATGGAGGAGGTTTTTATCAAATCTTCACTCCAAGATTTCCCTTTTAGTTTTACTTTTTAGTTCTTTCGAGAACGAGCACTTCCTAGTTTTGTTATCATATGAATTCTAAAGATCAATGGGCTCTAAGTCTAGGGTACCTTCTTGTTGGCCAAATCAATGTCCAGTTCGTCTTCAGAGTCCTTCTCCTCCTCCTGCTCTTGCATGTCCTTCATCTTGATGAGGAGCTCAGCTTTGGGAGCAGAAGTGCTGTAATATGTAGAGCTGGTCACCATGGTGACAGCGGCCGCCATGCTGTCCTCCTTTTCCCTGAGATACAAATAACAAAAAACGTTTCTCATATTAGTGAAGAAACCAAACAGAAATAAAGTGTAATCTTGTCAAAAGAACCACTGGACCTCAAGCAAGAGAACTTGTTGCATTCACCAATTTTCTCTTATTAAGAATTTAAAGCTTTTTCACAAATGATCCAGACCTTTTGAATGAGTCATGTAGAGATAATCTGCCTTTCTCCACAGTGGAAAAAACACTTGTTTGACTTAAGAATTGCCTTCATCTGGAAGAATCTGGAGTTTAATGTGTTACTGACATCAACTAAAATAAAATAACTAAAACAGACCTCATGCTAAATTAATATTCCGTTGACCAAATCATCATCATCATCATCGTCGTTGTGTGCTTATTTCCTGAAAGGTTTGACAGCATTTGATTTCTTTTTTATTTATTTATTTATTTTGATATTATTGGCATATTTATTGCAACATATACAGTTCATCAGCTGTTGGAAACATTTTCTCAGTACAACAGTTGCCTCGGGGTCTTTAACCACGGTGAACGTCCTTTGTTGTACTCAACAGTGTAACATCACTCACTGTATAATATTCTCTGGTTCCTCCCCATGAAAGTCACGTCCCTTTGACCTCCTGCCATCTAATTCATGGACTGCTTTGCTTTAGAAAGATGTCAAACCATTCCCTCTTTTCCTCACAATACAGAGCAGATCTGATGACATATGGTTGGTAGCTCTATTAATATTGTTTTGGGGTCCTCTAATATGACTACTGACACAACTAAATTTGTTATGTTTTTGTCTGCTGATTTCTGACAGCAGAACTTTAAGCTCAACATTATGTTTCTTCTTTTTTTACTCTTGGGTGACAATTTTGTCAGTGGCAGAACAGACTATGCTAGTGATCAAATCTCACAAACATGCACCTACTCATGAACAGGTGGCATTCATCAAGTTGAAACATCAACAAGTTTGTGCGGTTAGAAAGGTTTGGTGAATCAAGCTTGGAACAGAGACGCAGAGAAAAAATAAATGTCAGTTTAAGCAAGTAAAGAAGTAAACAAAGAAGTGTATCTAAATAAGTATAAATGAGTAAAGCAGTGGTAAGGTGGCTTCCCACTGTGACAAAGGCAGCCACCAGTTAGTCTGACTGGCGGTGAGATGTTGCTGTTGGGTAGATTTGGTTTGTCAAAGCAGAAACGTCAGCTAGGTCGGACCACTGTGTTTAACTATATATCTTTAAATGTTACAGTTATGGCTGAAAATGACAACAGAAATAAACCAGTCTCCGCAATTCAAATCAACTGCCAGTTGTCTATCCAGAAGTGACTGTTCCTGTTAGCGAGACGTCACAGTGATTCAAGTCTATATTTTTTCCAGGATGTGCAAGTCATGAATATAATATAGTTTCACCTCATATCTCCAACACACATAGTTGAATAAATGTAAAGCTGTAAAGCTTTTTTCAGGAGTGAATTTTGTTTGTACATGTCAAATGAACTGAGTATGCTGAGAGTAAAAACACTCTAAAAAGGTCCAACAAGGTAAGGTGAGCAAAGGTAAAAACTAAATGTGTCTTCAACAATGTAATAAAAATGTCAACACCGCTAGTAAATCACTGATATAAGCTGCAGGGTTCCTCTCAGGTCTAGTATGGAAGCTAAAGATAGAGGCTGACCTTTCCTCGGCAGGCCGGGTGACGGTCTGTTTCGCTGGCACCTTCCTGCGCTGGTGAGCTCCTTCTAGCAGCTGCTCCCCCTGAGGGAAGATGCCCTCCATCAAGTCCATGGTGGTCTTCATCTTGCTCTGGTCCAGAATGTCAGCTAGTGACTTATCCTTCCCCATGATGTCTCTGGCCAGCTCCTCTCTCTTCTGGTCCTCAGACAGTCCTATGGTTACGCCGGGCTCCTCTGTGGGCTGTGGTGGCTGCTGACTGTTGGAGGTGACGTGATCTTTAACAGTGGTCATGTATGGGTCTCTTGAGGGCTTCGGGTCTGTCTGCACAGCCGGCATGCTGTCCGGCTCTCTCTGCCGAGTAAAAGCGCTGCTGCCCAGGCTGCCGAGCCTGGTTACATCAGGACTCTCAGCCTCAGCAACAGGGGAGTCAGTGTGCCGTAAAAACGGACAATTCTCCTTCTCTGCGACTCCCTCTGAGTGCACAATCCTGATGGGTACTTTCTTCACTGCGGTATTTTGGTTTTCTATCACATGTTCCATCCTGAAATATAAGCAAAGAGAGAAAACAGTCTTATAGAAAGAGTCTCCTTGAATCTTCCTGTGAAAGGGGGAGAAGAACTGTTTTTGCTGTTATTCCAGCCATATGCTGATTTAAAGTTTCATTGCGTGATGGCAACTGAGATTTTTTCCATGCCCAGTATTGCTGGAATATCCAAGACTCCTGGACTCCTCCCACCACTCTGGTTTCTGCTAGCTGTAATAATCGGACTGTACAGTCATAAATTCACTACAGATGATATCAATTAGTTGTAGAATCAAGAAGATGAACAAACAGCTTTAAGAGAAGGGCTTTAGACTACACTTCACATTTTCTGCATTTAGCTGAATTGCGCCTCAACCGCCTGTGGCTTTTATAGAAATGCGGAGAATCCCTCTAATTTACTGTGGCTTGATAGCACTCACATGTTGACTCTCAATAAGCTCCTTTGTACATGTAGCATAAAAGACACAATGAGTAGAAGTTCTGACTACACTGAGCAGTGGTTTAACATTCGCAGCGATATTTGCACTCGTTTGGCTCCTGAATGAAAACTTTCATTTTCTTTCCCATGAGATGAAAAAGTTAAGATTACCTGTTTGAGTCTTCATCCTGAAGAGAGACAGGAGGCTTGTCGCTGAGTCTCTGTGGGGAAAACTGTGGCGATGGAGAGCGCTGCCCCTCCATAGTGGCCAGCCCTGAAGGTCTGTAGGAGGAAGCTGGGGGAGAAGAGGCAGGCTGAGGATTGGATGTTGATAGCTGATGCACTGCCCCTTGTCCTTTGTCCACAAGTCCTTTGCCGTGCTCAGAATCTCCCTTTGGAGAGTGGGTGGGGACAAAGGCGGTGTTAGAATCACTGTTGGGAGAGCGGTGGGTGAAGATTTCACTCTGGGAACTGGCGAAGGACTCGTGGGAGTCTGGGCATCTGGGTGGGGGAGGCTTCTCCAGCACAGAGGGTTTCCTCCTTGGTCCAGATGGTGGCTCAGTGTGGCTGTGGTCTTCAGGCTGAGGGAGGGCAGACTCTGGTAGACTATGAGAGATAGATGTGGGTCTGTGGTTCACAGTGGCTGGAGCAGCTCTATGTCTGCAGTCAGGGTTGGTTCCTGTCATGGGCGGAGGGGGTGGCGCTGAGTAACGCTCAAACTCCACAGGCTTTTCTCTCACTTTACAGTCACCGGGCCCTCTGTCAGAGAACCTGAGAAACACAATAGAAAGCTTTTAATAACACAGCGAGGCAGCATGGACTATCATCTGCAGCTCAATCAAATAATACACTGTGGCAGAGGCCTTGTTCCAGCAGCCACTATGATTAGGACTGTGCCAGCATGACAAGACACATGTCTCCCTCTCTTCTGCGAGTCTCCTCCCTGGTAACTGTTCAGCTGGCAGCCTGAAGAGGCATATTTCAGTTCCCACAAGTCTGCATAGAGGAATAAATAATCCTCCAGTGCAAAGAAGCAAGACCGAATCACTTTTTCCTGCCTGATTCCCATTTACAGTTTTAACTCTTTGTAGGTAAAGTCAGACATCATTGGAGGCCTAAAGGAGTTGAAATGATGTTGTGTCTCCTTTAGCATAGTTTAACCATACAACACAGTGGCATGCTGTCATTAAATGAGCCATCCAGACTGTAAATGGTAAAAGCATGCAAACCTGCTTCAGCCTGGTTTCATGCACACAGATTACATTTCCATGCATGCAAGTCCTCCGAAACAAATTCAATTAGGAGTACTCGGAGAACATTAAGACAAAATTGTATTGATCCTGCAGTCACAAGATACAGTGTGGTGACTTGTGGACAGACAGACGCCATCGTTCAAACCTCCCAATTGGAATTCTTACAAGCTGCGACAAGTTAATGTTCCTACTCACCCCAAGTGAAGCTTTAACCCTGTCATTTCCATAGAGTAGAAGTAAAAGTGAGTGTGTCGTCTGTCTGCTAGCTCTCTGTGACAGAAGCCACCTGTTGGTGTCTCTTTACGCCTGTATCAATGACAATATCTGGGTGGAGCATGCCTCACTAAGCTCATCTCCCAGACTTTTCAATGACAATAACATCCGCTACACTGTTGTTGTAATGCAAACGTAGAGTGTCATATGGCGTGGCTGGTACAATGAGGTTGCTCAAGACCAGATACTCTATACCCGTCAATGAGTTTCACCTGTGGGAGCTTAGATACTGCATAAAGCCTCCCGAATAACTGGTTGTAAATCCATGAAGTCATCTTGACTATGTCACAATACTGACTCCATGACTCATTCTAAATAACTGGAGTAAAAGACAATCATGTTTTTTTTTAAACTGGTTATCAAAGAGTTGGCATTTTCAAAACGCTGGCACTGGAAAATAATTCCTCTCAATGTATAGATCAGGTAATACCTCTATTACAAAGCATTAAACTCATCTCCATTAAAAGGGGAACCCCAGCAATTTAGTATTATACTTTCATAAAGTTGGTAGACTCACAAAACAGACAGAATAAAAAAAAAAGATTGGTCAAATTAACACAAAACAATTATATTTCACTGTCTTCATAAGACAGGAGTTAATGCTGGGTGATCAAAAGGTAACATGAAATCATGAATGCTTCACCCTGCCCACAAAACAAACAGTTACTGAGGAGGCAGGTTTGATCCACTATGACCGAACCATTTTATATATACAGACCGCTTCATATTATTGTTTGGATGATTTAAACTCTCAGTCGCATAAATACAACTCCAAACAGAGCTGGAGTTAATATTTCCACACTATTTCAACAATGACTACAAAAAAGAATTATCTCATACAAGTCATGATTACAAGTTAGTCTGCATTTAGCTGGTGAAACCCTCTTACTGAGACACTATATTCTCTTTAGCCTACATCTAATTATTTGAAGAAAAAAAAAACAAAAAAACAGCAGAATTCCGCATTATTCTTTTTTTTCAGATGTCAAAGGCAAAGCAAGAGCCTGCAGCCATGCTAGCAGCTCTGAGGTTGTATCTTGGCACAGTGGTGCTTTTAGCTAAATGCTAATGTCAGCATGCTAACATGCTCATAATGACAATGCTAGCAAGTTAATGTTTAACCAGTATAAGGGCGGGAATGTAAGTTTTACAGGTATTTGGCCATAAACCGAAGAATTTGACAAAGTGAAATTTTGACCTAAAGATGCTGATTACAATTCATCCTGATGGGGGCCTGAATGTCTTTACAAACCTTTATGACAATTCATCCAATGTTGTAGAGATATATCAGTCTTGACCAAAGTGGTGGACCGGCTGACCCACATTACCATAAAACTCCAATTGTGCAAAGTAACAGATCTTATTGATGATAATTTCATGCCTTCAGGCTGGCCCCCTGAACTGGGCTCCCCATTACACTCTGGTGGAGGGCAGAAGAAACACTTCCTCACTGTCACAGACACAGTCAGATGCCTCGCCTACAGAAGTAAGCCTCCACTAAATGACACAAAGCACAGCCAGAGAGACGGCTTATGTTGTCACAGCTGCGCCAAGGCAGTGCCACTGGTATGCCTTGACAGATTATAAAGACTTCACTGTTCTTCTACAGACTTACTGCCCTCTATGACTGATCAAGATCATGAGCAGAAACACACTAAGATATCACACTAAGTATGCTGACAGAATAACGAAGACACAGGCGTAAGAGCAAAATAATTAATAAAAAGGTCAAATAGAATACTGTTCATTGTAATACTAGCATTTAGTTTCAACCCTACCCACTGATGACACATAATAATACCATTTCACTACACCAGAGATTACTCAAGATGACACAAAAAGCAATCCTCAAATCAAATGCAACACTGACACTCTTTAAACTTTACTATGTTACTTAAAAAGGTTATAATTGCACTGTATTGTGGACACGGAGAGTTTCCCACTGCAACAGATGTGCTGACAAGTTACATCAAATGAGATTTACTCACCCTGTGGCTGTGTTGTGTGGCGGTTCAGACAGTTTACTCTCCGCCTGGGAATATTCTGTCTCAGACGTTACTGTGGGAACTGGAATCTTCTGTAAATAAAATAAAACAAACACATCTTACGTTATGCAGAAACATCTAAAAATCTACAGAAAAGAGGCTTCCAACTCATTCAAGGAGTCAAAACTCTTGTCTTTTGTTAATTACTCTTACAATCTATGTTGCAGCTTCCTGGTTTTGTACTGGCACAAAAAAAAAAAAAATCAGCAGGTTGATGCCCCCCTCTTCCTTAAGCTGAGGGTGTGTCACTATGAACAAACATGGATTAATATTTGACTTGGCTCTTTCCTTTGTTCCTTTCACTTCGTCCAGTGTGCTTGTCTTAACAAGATGTAAAATCACCATGAGGTTTTGACACAATTGCAAACTCTAAGTGACTAAAACCAAGTTACAGTGAGACCCCTCACCTCACCTATTTTGGCTTATTCCAATAAAATGTGTAAGTTTCGAATACAAATCAGGGTAATGGCCAAATCATTTTAGATGACTAAAAATCAGACTTTGTCCCTCACCTGCCCATAGATGTCAGCTGAAGGAGAGGATTGGGATCTTTCATGGAAACAGGCAGTTTTAGTTCTCTCCTCTGGCCCTGGATCCAGGATGTTATCAGCTGACCGGTACCGTCCAGACGCTTTTGTCTCTGGAGGTTTCTTCTGTATATTCCACCTCGCCTCATACTCAGCAAAGGTGCCAAGTCTTTGCTGGTCCAGGACGTACTGTTTCTGTGCAGAGTATGGGACTCCCTGGAGCTCCTCAGTATACTCTCTGCTCCTAATCCCTTTCAGTGTGTGCTCTGTTTCACTGGTGGAGGCAAGACCTCGGCCCTTGGCCTCAGCTGGGTTCTCGGTATAGCTATGAGGGGGCATGTGACTGGGGAACATTGGTTTCCCGTTTTCTTTAAAGAGCTTTTGTTGCTCAAGTGAGGAGCTTGTATTTTCATTGCGAGGGAGCTCTTCTTTTACCCCAACTTCGTGGATTTTGTCTGGTTCAGAGAAGGACCTTACCTTCTTTTCTGCTGGAAAACGCTTTCGGCCACCAATGCGAGTTACCTGACTGCCTACAGGCCCAGATTTACTCATTACAGACTCTGACACAGTTGGTAGAGGGGTAATATCTTTCCGGGCCAGAGCTGAAGATGGGTAGGTAGGTAAGGCCTCAGCCGCAGGGTGCTCCAGTAAAATAGGCTCCAGGTCTTTCCTCCTGAAAGAAGTAGCCTTGAGCACCCTCGCTTGTGCTTCCTTCAGATTATCCTTGTAGGAGTTGGTGAAGGGGCTATCTGCAGATGTCGGGGTGTTGCTTTCAGTTGACTTCCAGACATCCCGATCCTCTTCAGTCTCACCCTCAGTACCAGGGAGGGTAGCTGCACTTTTACTTTTTTGCAGCTTGGCTCTTCTCATTTGGATTTCACTTCTTAATGTTGTGGCAAAACGCTCGCTGCGTCTCACCTGCTTGCTTTCAAGGGACTCATCAGTGCCTCTTGATTTCTCATCTTGGCCTGCAGCATCCATGGACAGAGAGTGGAGCATGGGGGTTGCCTGTGGGCAGATCTTGTTGCTGACTTGGCTGTGATGTCTGATGTCTTGGGGTACTTCTCTGTGTTGCAGTGGCAGAGACCTCCGTTGTTCAGACTGTCTGCTAGGGGAATAATTCATGTACTGAGCTTCTGCATTTTGTGAGTTGTGTCCTCTCTGGCTTCCCCTATCATCAGAACTGACTTTAGGTACAGATGTTTCTAGTACAGTAGTAACTTGGTGCTTGCTGTATCCGTTACTGTCTCTACTGTGCGAGGAGTGTTGTTGCTGCTGTTGTTGGGGCAGATTATACTTGGCTTTGGTGACTGACTGTGAGTTCCGCTCATTTCCAGTCTGTGCCAGATCTATGCCTGTGGCACTTTTCCTGTCCTCTGGTTTTCCTGACAAGGTTTGGGGGTTCGGCTGAGTGGGCTGGCATGTAGTGACACAGTAGTATCGGCTATGTCCACTGCTATCAGTGTTTTGATCAGTGGCAGTGGTAGCCAGGGAGGTGCTTAAGTTCCTTCTCTGGTTCTGACCAAAGAGTTGTGGAGAACCGTTAGTAGACAGCTCCTGCATACTACAAACGTAACCACCTACGTTCTGTGGCTTTGGTACGGATGTAGCCCAGGGTTGTGGATAAAAAGTGCTTTTGTCACTATGGTGTCTCTGATGGTAGGACTGGCTAACATGGGAGGACTGGCCTTGCCGAACGTCACAGCTGGACAGGGAGTACTGCTTGTTTGAGTTGAACTGGTTGTGGTTGGACTTATCAGATGAAGAGTAAAAACTGTCGCTGTCATTTTTTGGGGATAGGTTGTGGCTGCGGCAATTTTCAGTGGAAACCTTAGAGGGGACATGTGAATTAGGTCCTTCAGGGTGAGCTATAATGAGCCCTCTTTCATGTACCTTGGTTGCAGCAAAACTGTCACTGCGTGCAGGTGGGAGCGGTGGGGGAGGAGAGGGGGAGGCGGTCTTCTTTTTTTCAGGAACATGCCAAACAGGTCCACAGCTGGTTCTACTTGAAGTGGAGTGGCGAGAGCCAGCCTGGTCATCAGTCTGTGGACCATCGCAGCCTCCTGGCATCTGAAAGTAGGTGAGCCTATCATCCTGTTTGACTCCCTCGATCAGACTCTGGCTGTTTCTGCCATTGTTGTGCTTTCCTCCTGCATCCCACTGATTGACTTTATAGAGCATGTTCTCTGTTGACGCAGCATTGCTCTTTGAGAGGGTGTAGTCTGGTGTGCCAGAGCTGGTGGAGAAGGAGCTGTAGGCAGAGTCTCGTTTGCCTCCTCCAAGGTGCTCCATACTGTTGTTGGACTTGGCAGGTGACAGCTGACCGGCAGGGTATGGGTGCGCTACATGTTCTAGACTGTCCATGCTGCCAAGAGAGCTGAACTGGTCGGACACTCGGCGCAGGTTTGTTTGCTCCCAGCCAGAGGAGAGATCAGTTGAGGATGAGCTGGAGATTAAAACAAAGGACCAAGTGTGAAAATACACACAAAAACCTGTTTTTCTTCAGCAAAAGTAGACTGTTTTTTATAGATCGCTGTTGTTTATTAAGTTATGAATTATGGGCTCTAATTCTACCTAGTTTCATGAATGCACTTCTTGCAATTCATGATTCTATTTTTATAAAGGGGTATAGCATTGTCAATAAAATGAATCCTCACCATCTGAGCCAATGCTATGAAGGTGTTGCCACCTCATTATTTTTAACTAATAACTTAACTAACTAAGCCTTTGGATTTTCAGGGAAAAGTTTATGTTGTAGAATGACAACTCAAGGGAAAATTACAATTAAAAGCCACTGTAAGCATAATGATAAACTGTTCATTAAAAGAGCTTGATATCTAACATTGAGAGTCAAGAAGCAAACTTCAAGATCCTGGAGTTACCTTGCATCATATCTGGTGTGCCAGACTGGCGTGGGTGGAGACTGTGTTTTGGCAGTCTCTGATTGGCTTTCGTTGAACTTGGTAGAGTGCCAGGAGTGAGGCCTGCTTATGGGTTCATTCCGCCTGCAGAGAGGGCAAAAGACACAGAGTGGATTAGAGACCAACCCCTTATGGAAAACATCATGTGCTTCCACATATAAATCTATGCAACTGAGAGTTATAAATGCAGCTTGTTCTGCAACTTACTGCATGTCCATCAAGGCAGTGATTTGAAACACTTTAGATTCATCTTAACATTTACAAATAAAAACTATTTTAAAAACTAATTTGCTTCTCTGCCTCATCACAAGCTTTGTACAGTTGTTAATTATGCATGTGAAACATACCCTTTAAAGCGGTTCTTTCTGTAATGCATGTCAGGAGAAGGTAAACAGATACAACATATTACCATAAAATGAAATAAGCTTATGTTAAATACAATTTCATTTCTTTATCAATATACAAAACCTGTGTATACATGTCATGAGCAGACATTGTATTGCATGCTGTACACATGGAATGGATCTTATTTATCTAATGAAATGAACCACAAGACAATCCAAACAGGCATGCTGTGAAGGGCAGGTAATCAACCACAGGAGAGGGAGAGATGCTATGAGAGGAATGAATGATAATATTACTTGAGAAATGATTAATGTCAATTAATGGGCACAGGGCACACAGGAAGGGAGGAGAAGAAAGATAGGGATAGGTACTACTGATTACGATGACGCAACAGAACCGTACCTCATGGAACTTCGCAAAATCTTCGTAAGAAAGCTTCTGGCCACATGCACGTCATTCTCTGAGGGCATTTTCTGAGCTACAATATCCACCATTTTCAAATTCCTAGGCAGCAGGGGGAGGAACAAACACACTAAGAGCTCACCCACAATAGACTGGACTCAGTTGATAACAGAAGACAGGACAAACACCACTAACTGTTGCATTCAGACTTAGTTGGTGGTTACTTTTGAAAGGTTGTGTACACTTCAGCATTGCAGAAAACGGAGCATGTTGGTCGCAAAAGCTCACTAGGACAAAGGTTCCCTAAATTTCCAATCCAGCTAAGTTATGACAGACTGCTTCTAATTCACTAGACAGTAATATGTAGTCCACAGGAGTGTAAATGACTGTTGATGAATGGTGTTATAGCTCCCTCTCCTGGACAAACTACTATATGCTCATGTTGTCGCATAGTTATGAGTTTCATGCAGAAATATGAAAACTCCCCATATGATGGACCTACATCACAGCAGACAATATCAGTGAAACGCACGCAGTTTTACTCATCTCTCATCAGGCTCATTATCTGAACAGGACATAGCTGAGGTGAGCTGGTTGTGCTCAGACTTTGCCATATGGTCCCAGGGGGAACACAAGCCCAGCATGGGGCAGGGGGCTTAGAGAATAGAGAATCTCTTACACAATCAGATCAGCCACCTCACCCCTCAATCCAAGCTGTCGTCTGCCTCCCAGACAGCATTTCTATCCTCGATGAGGATAGAAAACTGTCAACATTTGACAGGAACAAGGGACTTTGATAGTACTTTGTAGTTACAGCTGTAGCTATACTCATAATGTAGTTTTCTGTGTACGATTTTAAAATGAGGACAAAGGGGAAAAACAAGGGATCATTTCTTGCTTGGATGAAATGTGCCACCAAACTAATTCAAGGCCTGTGTTTAGAATGAGTTTGTTTTTTCTCTGTGACTTTTAGCTTCTAAACTCTGTGAAAGCAACATTTAATGTAAGTGCAATACATTTTAAAAACATCTCTAAACACTTCTGAATGTTTATTTTTAGCCTCAGTCTAGTATTGTATGTTAGACCAAGGTAACTAGATTTACTGAGAGGGGACCGTGAAACATTGGTGTTATAATGGTCAAGAATTTTGGACAAAGCTTTGCATGCTTTCACTCTCATTGGACTCAGGATGGCCCTACAAAGCCATGAGGTCAAGAGGTCCTGCCCCCTCAGTCACCTTGTCTAAAGGCCTTCAGTGATCTGATGACAAGAGGTCCAAACAACAGCTTCCTTTAGATCGAGACTTATCCTTAAAAACTGGGTGAAATAAATAACTATGATGTTCACACTCATTTCATAGATTTTTTTTAGAATTTTCAGATGGAGACAGAGATTTGGTTAAGGTCAACAAAGTGGGACAATTCCAGAAAAATGAATTGTGGATTAGAGTTAAGGCCTATTTAGAGGACAAAGAAAAGCCAACATGAAGCTCAGTCTTCCTTGTCTCCTCAGAGTCCATGTTTCTGGGGCACTAGGAGCTAGCCACACATGGCGCCTGCTATTGGTATGCAAATGAAGCTGGTTTTATTAGGCCTATCGTCAGGGCTACAGCTGGGCCAGCACAGATATGCTCGGAAAGTGAATCAGTTGGCTGGAATGGGGGCAGGGGGAGAGACTGTTTTCAGAGTGATCGGTTTAGAGCCCCATCTCACTTCAAATGAGTCCGGTACCAAAGAGTCCACATTCAAAAATAAACAGCTCACACATGCATACAAAACCAAACAGAGAACATGTTAAACTTTCAAACAAACTTATTACCTATTGTGATTAGTAATACCTTACAGCTGAAATGCTAACAAGAACGTTCACAGATAATTTAGCTTTACTATTAAGCCTTTTCCCTCAAAGATTAATTTGCATTTGGTTTTGAAATACTAAGTCTAGCTGATCGTGGCTTAACCTAAATGATGCATGACCTCATGCTGAATGATAAGACAGAAACAATCAAAACAATAACAGAGTATTAGGGTCATAAACCCGAGCAAAGGAAACCCCAATGTGTTAAAAGATAAAAAGCTGCAGGTAGGACGGCCTTCAAACACAGAAGTCAGAAGGTTTAAGACACAAAAAGTGAATAAAACAAAGTTAATTTTGACTCACCAAACATCTGGATGAAGGAATTCAAAATGGACACAAAGAAGAAATGTGAAATCCAAAAGACCTACACAATAATACCAGACTGGAGCTCAGTTTGGACAACAAAGTGAGACCAGTTTTACCCGTGTGCTGGTCAGGCACCACATTCCACAGACACTTCAGAGACAGGCCAAAATAAAGAGACATGCAGAGATCTGAGCATCATCGCTTAACTCTGCCACTGATCCACTACCTGCAAACAAACACCAACCAACAACTCAAAAACATAGAATTCAACCCACAATGACCATTACTAAAACTAAGTTCTCCTGGCAGAATTAGTTTGAACGGAGGGGAGATTTCCTTCAGGATTACTGGGGTTTTACCCCTGAAAGGGGGGTGGATGAGTGTACAGAGAAGGAGGAGGGCTATTGTCACAGCCAGTCCCCTTGGAGTATTCTCGTACCTTGCCTCGTCTTATTGGCTCTAAGGGGCTAATATGCTAATGATGGGATGAAATGCCGGACTCTTCTCTTCCCATCTCCCCTGTTGTGAGGCAGACATGCATTTCTCCCATTTCTATGGCAACAGGTTGATCTCTAGGGTGCGAGGGCACCCTGTTTCCTGAAAGCCTCGAGTAACGAGCAATGCAACTGCCCAAGTAAGGGATGTTAATAACACATGACAGATACCACTTAGTATTCAAAGTATTGACTCTTGAACATTTTGTTATGATTCTGTTATTACATTGTTTTAGTTTGTGTTGAGTTCTGCTTGTTAATTTGCGTTCTATGAACTTAAATAACAGATAAACATTTAATATTTATACCATTTATATTTACATTTGTTTCACTGGGGTTAAACTGACATTAACATTTTTGTAAATTCAGCATCTGTCACTCATATAATATTTAGAGTATATTTCGTGGTTGGATTTAAAGGGTTATGACATGGCGGCTCAATTTGATTTAAAAAAAAGGATTAGTATCATACTTAATTACACTTTGTCTGATTAATAGGCAGTGTGTTACAGGTCATTCATGCACTTCTTTCTAATTGTGGCGCTATTCTATTGAACAAAAATGGTTCATGTGTAGTCTTATGGCATTTTGCTATGCATAATGCTGATGTGTACTAAGATGGATCAAATTCTTGATTGGTTTAATTTAATTTAGTTATTCACAGGGACAATGCACATTAATAACCACCAATAACAATCTGAAAACGTGCCAGTGTTTGCCAGCCAGCAAATTTTCAGTCCTTTGGCAAGATGTTTTGAAAATAAACTGAAAAGTTAAATAAAGTGACAACATTAACAGGCTACATCCCCCTATTGCAGACAAGTACTGTTTATCTGATAAATGTTACATAAAAATGTATACAAAAAATATCAATAAATAATATACTTTTCTCTCCAACCTGCTTTTTAAATGTTCTTTTGTTATCAACAAAGCTGAGACCAGGTGTCTAAGATTTTAGGGTACAGCCTGTGTTGTCCTGTCCAAATTCTCTACTTCCAAAGTAAAAATAGACTGATAAAAGTTTTGTGCTCTTCTGGACTTAAATGATCTCATACAACTAATCACATTTAATATGATCTGGTTCTGTATAGGAAATTATTTACGACGCAAGTGCTGTTCAGTTTGAAACAAATGGTCAAATGTGCATAACTTCAACCCTTTTCTTATAAAAAACTAAATCTTTGCAACTCACAAATCACAATAATCCAAACAGCGAATTTGACTGAGCACCTCCTTTTGAACAGGAGGACAGTACAGCTAGTTATAGCTGTCTTGACTTTGGATAATGACCATCCTAAATGGCATCAACAAGGAGGAATACTCTTGCTTGAGTGACCAACAAGTGTTGCTTATTTAAAAGTGCTCTGGCACACTGGCAAGAGGTCTGGTGACAGGCAAGCAGATTAGCAAAGAATGGTTGCAACCTAAAGCTGATAGGAAGGCAATAAAATCCACAGTAATCTACTGTGAGGGAAGCAATCAACCATACGATCCAAACAAGGTTTTCATTGCGAGGTTCAGCAAATGCATTATTTTCTTCAAGTTTTTTTTTTATTTTTTTTATTTTTTTACAAATGCATCTCATAACACTCATTACACATACATTTTTGATGTGACCATGGCGTGATTTCTTTAGTAAAACTAATAAATGTGACAAAAAGGCTTACAGTATGCGGCTTGGAAAGACTGAAGCTTTAGCTTGTATAACATCTCCATTTAACCAAAGTTAAAATTAGGGATAACTGTGATAATAACTTGTCTGTCAAGTACGTTCACTTCGCAAAGCATGTAAATAACATAAGATAAAGAGCAGTATCATGTCCAGTATTAGCGTGCAGAAACATGCTGAGGCTGTATGCACCCAACCTCACTTGCAGGTGAGCGGGTGGATTCAGTCGGTCCCCGAGGGCCTGACAAAGGCCTTCTTCAGCAGACCCTACAATCAAACCAGTCATGTTTCGGGTGAGAGAGGTGAACCGTGAGCAGCATGTAATGACCAGCACATTCCTGGGCTGAGTGGCATACCAGCTGTCAAGTCACTGGCTGCCTGCTCTGACCCGCAGCCCAGAAACACCTGGAAAACTTTTGTCTGAGGCTGAGGGTCTGAACACCATCACTAAAACAAAGTCCTCCATGTCTATTATTGCAGTTCAAGATGTATTGGGGTAATCGGTGGGTAAGAATGCAAATATTAATTAACCATCAACCTGTTTATTACTTAAAGCAAGCAGTTGGGCTTCTCTGTTACCTGATGTATTAACACCAAAGTGTGGAAGACAACACGAAGTAAATCAAGCAACAACAACAAACAGTGTGGGGATTAACTGTAGTCACTCACAATGACTTACTGTGGACTGTAATGTTTAACCAACCACAAACAATCCATAACAGTGTCATGTATAATATAACAGTGTGAGCAAATACGAACAAAGCTGTCAAAAGTGTTGCAAGGTGTGAGAAATTATTGTTAATGTTTATGTAACGACATGCTCTGACTGTAGTTCCCCGAGAGTGATCTTCCTCATTAGTGGTATGTGATAACAAAATATTTCTCATATTAGGCAAGAGGAGAGACAAACATTGTAAAAAGGTAATGAAGATGTTGCCTTGAGACTATTTACAACTAAACTGGTGATCATGGTGTAAACAACACAGATACAGAAAACCTGGCCCAATAGGCAAAATATTACCGTGTGGTTCAAATAATGAAAAAGCAAAAATCCGAAGTTCCTACAGACATTGAATGTTTGTCTTCCAGATCCACATACATACCTCATGAAACGTTCATCAAGAACTAAAATTTCTTCATGTCACGTTGCAAAAAAAAAATCATCACAGTTCAAGGCAGGTGTATTTTTCTTTGATTGGAGTGTATACTTTAAAGAAAAAATTGAAACCTTCTTCCTGTAAAACTAGTGACATCTCTGACTCACTGTCAACTCACCTTGGCTGTGGAACAAACCAAAAAGAAACTGAGGGGTGCAGTTAAGACCAGGCTACACTGAAATCTCTGAACTATGATTTCCTCAGCTGAGACCCAAACAATTTTAAGAAATCTACTTATGACGAGAATTCAGCGCACAGCATTCCAAACATACTACATGGGCTTATTTAGAAAAACAAAGACCAGTAGATGTAAGCCACTCCACTGCAACCCCTACTGAATGCTTACACTGTAAGTTAGGCCAATAAGCTTTTCCGGGTATAATTGGATTGTGCACCAAACCTCTGTGAAGGCCTAACTCCTCTAAAATAGGCGGCTGCTACAGTAGAAAACATCTCTTCTATTGTAAAATAATAGTGCATGTTAGTGACTGTGGTACTTCTGTAACAATGCCAGAAGGGGGAAACCAAATGCTATAACAAACTTCAAGCTTCATGTTGTAAAGTTTAATGATTCTCCTAGCAGATGGATGGATGTGCTACAAATACCCTAAAGGGAAGGGAAAGGAAGGCAGGCCAGACTGCGGGGGGTCCTCATCGAGAGTAAAATACCTTCTGCCCGAAACTAGAGAGGTAGACAAAATAATGTGAACACCTTGTGGAAAAGGCTGCTTTGAAAACAATGGCTATCCATACACAGTGTAATGATTGTTTTGTGATATTGCTCTATAAAAGTGAACTTTAAATATAGTACAAAGGGGCCAAATTACAGCTTTTGGATTTTTAAAGTTAGCAAACCATAACAATACCAATCTGGAATACAGACAGTACAATTGCAATGTGCTGGTGTGGCACAATTATAGTGTTAGTATATGCAGTAGCCAGTGTTGGCACGCTTTAAACAAATTTTGCATGAAACATGCAATTAGGCCGTACGGTAGCTCACACCCTGATTTTGTTAGTGAAATAAGTTTAACGAATGTAAATGTTTCGGTAAAACTTTGGAAGATTTCCCGTGCGCAGTGGTTTTGTTGAGGCATGTGCAAAGCAACAAGATGCTTTCCCACAGATAACCACACCTGTCTGTCCTCTATGTGACGTGTGACAAGCCTCTCTCACTGTAGTCGCACCCCTCTCCAAAATGACAGTACACCAACAATCTCGCATTAGTCACCGCATGCAAAAAACATGACTCGCTAAATCAAGCTCCTCCCTTATGCTGTCTGTAAAGAGACCACACCTGTACACAAGAGCAGGTTCTGACAGCTTCCTGATCCTCTATCAACTATCCAGCATTATCCCTGAGATAAAAAGAAAGGTACAAGCTGACACCTACGTGCCCAGGCACAGATGAAGCTACAGACAAACACGAAGGCCCCATGTGGGTAGATGTGGAATGCTAAACTGTAATACATTTGCAAATCTCAGTACTACTTTTTTACACTACATGCAGACTGCATTTGGATCAAAGCAGCAAGAAGTGGGACTGGAGTTGAAGCTTTGAGGTTCTGTAATGAACAACTATCAACCTGCTGTATTCTAAATCAGACACAGACTTGTTATTGTGGCCTTGGAAAATGAGTGACTGGAGATGCTATTTGAGACAGTCGGAACAAAGTAAATTCTTCAACATAAACGAGGGGTAGGAAGGAACTGAGAGTCCCATGGGACTCAAAGTCTGTCTAAAATACAATAAGAACAATAAGACTTGTCCTAGTAAGGAAACATCTTTTTCCATTTAGAATCACAATAAGCGTACTGAAAAGACAATAACCAGATCCTTTAGTTATGCCTCCTGCTATACTGTAGTTTAATCTACCCATTATTAACTCCGTTAACACACACCTTGATTCAAGGGGGAAAATACATGTCACAACCACAGCATCATGTGAAAAGAGACACCAGCATGCTACTGTAACTAGTTAGCAAGTGAGTAGCCATAATACATGATTTAGTAATATTGGTACCTCTTGTAAGTCAATTCTCAGTTGACTTGATTATTATTGTTGACGTCCATAATATAATCAGGCCTGAGAAACTTCATTATGTTTTTCTACATAACTGCAGGCATATGATTATGTAGTGTAGCTTTTCTTCTCAACCATTTTATACCCAGTAGATGATAGCAGAATGTTTGATTAATTGGCAATCCAGAAGAAACTGAGTGAGTGTTTTTTTTATATCAAACTCCCTCTCTTTTGTCTTCCTTCCAGTTGACGTTAGCTTGTGGGTCGTAACAGCTAGCAGAGCAATATCACAGAAGAGGTCTGTGGTGACAAAAACTTTCATATTTAAAAAGAATGCAGTTGAGGTCCAATAATTCATGCCCACTTTTGAGCAAACCAATAAAATCTGAAGGATTTAATTTAAATCTCTCGTAACTATACCCTGCCCTAGGAAAGATGTCACATTATGTGGCTAAAGACGCTAAGGCTAACTGCTAACTGCTAACTATTAAAAGAAAGAAAATTCTCATTATTAGGTTAAAGCCACTAAAAAAAACTTGGTTTCAAATCTTGAATTTTTCTATAACATTAAACAGTCATGACTAAATGAACAACAATCAGATTCAAAGTTAGGAAAATAATATTTTTAGTTATTATTTATTTAGTTAGTTATAGGAGTTTATAGGAGTTTTACATTTAAAAACACTAATCTGCTTAATCAAGACTGTACGGTTGTAGTTTGGTTTAATTGTCAATGTGGTTTAACCAACAACATTGGCAAAGAACCCCACAACAGTCATCAGATTGTGATTCAAGTGTTTGCTGAATCACAATTGGTGCACAGCCGTACTGGACATCACATTTTTCCAATGAGTCTTGCCCACTACAGACCACCGAGAAGAGCATAAAGAAATACAAATACAGAAATCTCTCGTGAAATAAACAAAATCAGTCTAACTTTGGAAGAAAATTGAGTGTTTATGTTGAACCTCATCACTCATAGTAAGAAGCTAATTGAGAAAGTATGTTTCAGAGCCTTTAAGTTGTCCCACAATAAAATGTAAAAGTATACTGTGCACAAATGTATATGTTACATTACATCTAAAATTATAAGACAGTAGTGCATCCTTGTTTTCAGATCGTATAATAATGTCTATTGAGAATAAAACACAATGAGTGAGACTCCAAGCCATGTCCTTGTGGAGAGATAAATGGAGAGTGGACTTACTTGTACGGTAGGATTTGTTCAGGGATTACGTTATGATATGATACAATACAGAAGAGGGACAATGAGACCAGTGTTTCACTTACAACAAGGCCATTTGTAAGATGGGCCTCCAGGACTCAGTTGACAAATGATTCATCAGTTAAACAAGTTATGAATACCAAACAATACGACAGAGTCAATAAGTCACTAGGATTAGCTTACGACAAAAAGAGTGAATGTAATCATTTCTCGTGGGTTTACTGTTCATCAACAGTCTGTTCTTTGGTCATTGAGAAAGAGTGACGTGTGGTGTAAGCAGAGAGAACAATGCAAATTTATCACAGAGGGACTGAGGTCAACTGACGAGGTGGTTTTCTGAACTGATTAAAAAAAATCTCTGTGCCAAATCATGGCATTTGCATCATAACTTCCCTTTGCTCAATGTTCCCACACCTGCCTGCGTAGGACCTATTATTGGGTAAATGATGTCACCCTCAACCTCTCTTCCTTCTTTCAACTTGATCATCATGAAAAACTGTCACAAACGTGAACTCCTGCTGACTCCAACCAAGTAAAACCTGGCAAAACAGGACCATCCAGCTACCAGGAACTCAACAGTGACAGCTACAAATCCCAGAAAGTGTAGGCAAGTCTGCAGACGTATTATACAGACAAACAGCTGCCAGGGCCAGGATCCTCCACCTCTATTCCTCCGTCACCTTGGTTTGTTGGAGATGTTACCATAGTGACTTGTTAGGCTGGGGGGCGGTGCACCTGTGACAGCAGTAGATGCAGAAGGAGAGGGAGGGGACCAAGAATTGGTTACCTACCTTTTCACCACCAGGCTGAGAGTCTTATGGGAGCCTTTCACTAGGCAGATTGCCTCCTGTCTGTAGCCACTCAGGGGAATCTCGTTGATGTTGACAAGCTCGTCTCCCACCTGGAGACTCACAGCTGCTGCCTTGCTGCCCTCCTCAACCTGGAACATAAACAGAGCAGATGGAAAACAGAGAATTAAATATACTATTTTACAAAGAGACACTTATGCCACTATTCTCACTGGTTAGCAAGTGAGTTGGTACTTATATTGGTACTTCTTGTTGTTTTCTCTCAAAATTTCCTCTACACAACCTGTTTCCATCACATTAAAATATCAGGCCTCTGCATTAAACTTAGGTAGCACTACAGAAGAGTAGAATTAGGAAATAACATGCTAGACTATCAGTAGATAATGTTAACTCACTGATTTGTGTTTTTGCACACAATTCTTAAAGCTCCTGTTTGATATAAACAGATTTGGCCTTTTGACACTGTAGAAACTTTTCATTTCACAGCTTTGCCATGTCCAAAAACAGTAGCACCGCTTTCTGTTGAAATTAACAAGACGGAAGGATAACATACTTGTGCACTCTGTGGGGTAGGTGTTGGAATTCAGAGGAAACTAGATGACATCAGTGAGTACTGAGAGACCTCCCTCCACAGTGTTGTGAAAGCGAATAAATAACCTCATACGACCTAACCTTGGTGCTACTTACTGCTTCTCAGCACTTAACCACTAGCGATAAGCAAAACCCTGATATTTACTGTTGGGTTTAAACCCTACTGTGGAGCAGATTCCTCCTTATGCGACCTTGGATAGTAACATTTGTGTTGTGTTTACCAACTAGGGCTAATGATTTTTATTATCGATGAATCTGACTATTACCTTCTCAATTTAAAGTTACTACAAAGAACTTGTAACTAGTTAGGAAACAGTCTCATGATGCCTCTGATGCCTCTTTATGACCTTATATAAGCAAACAAAACCATCAGCAAGAACACTGAGAATGCCTGATTTTGCAGGATTTCCCACAAAATCAGGTGGAACAATTTAAGGCATGCAGACCGGAAGAGCCTACGTTTACTTTACATGTACAGTGTTTCCCCTTGGTTGACTGCTTTGGGGTGGCGGGGTAGGGGTGTGTGGGGAAAAACTCGGGAGAGACTCAGCAACCACATATTCCTCCATTCTGTTAAAGAGCAGCTGAGACTGACACTAAAATGAGAAAAGCTGTCGACCTTAAAGGTCAGTCCACCCATTGTCTCTAACTTCATGGCGAAGCATTTATTAACTGACACAATATAACCTATACTGTACATTTACTGCCAGATCGAAAACTTACTGCATTATTCTTTAAAGGAGCTATGCTACCAAGAGTTTCCCAGGCAGCGACGCAGAGGGTAACTCACGTTTCGGAACAGCACTGCACAAATGCTACTGATATCCAAATGACTGGATATTTGTTGTTATTGATGGCATTAAAAAAAAAAAAAAGATTTTTTGGCCCGGTGGTGGTTCTTGTTAGACAGGTGGCACGCTAGTCCTATACAATTATGGGGGAAACACTGATGTAGCATTGTAGCATGAGCATGACGTTATTGTTTCATCATCGTCATATTACAATTATTAATTTTACATAGCTACAAACAGACACATTACCTCATTGCTATGCATCCTGCAAATAGCTGAGTTTAAAAAATAAAAATAAGTAGTGCCTTTCTTTCACTTGCTTCCAAAACATAGGCATATGCTAGCTAAGATCTTAACGACACGAGGCAGTGATGCTCATGGGTAATGCAGTCTTCAATCCAGGAAAACACTGTCGCTTTTGTCCACAGGGGCTGCTAAAATCAACACAAAATGAAAGCTCCTTGTAGTGACTTTAACAAACAACATTTTCAGTCAATAAAATGTCATCAAATTGTGAAAAATGCCCATCACAATTTGCTAGCCCAAGGTGGCATCTCCAAATTGTTTTTGAGAAGCTGGAACCAGAGAATATTTGACATTTGTGCTTGAAAAATGAATTGAATGAAATAGCTTCTGATTAATTTTCTGTCAAATGACTAAATGATCAATAGACAAATCTTTTCAGTTCTAAAAACAGAAGATTTTAGATTAGGAATGAGATTCTTGTTTTCTATCTATGCACATGAATAAAAAGACAAAATGTACCAAGTTCCTCTGTTTATTGAAGAGACAAGGAAAAGAAAACCTTCAGCACAACAGATCATTTTCACAGCAGATATTTTAACAAAAACAGGAAAAGCACAGCTGCAGTTAATAACGTTAATGAAGGCTGAACCCCATTTACTTCTTCCAAATTCATGAGTGTGTGGGTGGGTGGCAGATGCTAGATTTTGACAGCCAAATATGAATAAATAAGAACTATATTGCGCAATTATGAATCAAATCTTTATGGCAGTCAAGTTAGCAAAACCAAGGGCATGTCTACAAAAAATCCTTAAGACGTATGTGCGAAAAATGCACCATAAAGCCAAGATTTGCTTGTTGACGTTCTTGACAGATTTTATAGGGTAACAGTGACAGAAAAAAAACACACTGTTTATCAAAGTTAACAGCAGGTAGGCCAGTTTCTAAAGACAAGGCTCAAAGGCTATAAAAATACTTCAAAAAGCTGCTGTCCAAGCCAGTGGCATGATGTAAAAACAAACTGTACTGTGTTTGTCTGAGGGCAGACACCTGAAATAACACATCTGTCAAAGGGAGGTACAGTGAACTGAGTACAGTGGACTGAAGTTAGCAACTGCTAATGTTGGTGTATCTCTGGACAGGACCCACCAACAAAAGGGTCGACTCATGATATAAGATATTAAACTGACAGAACCACAGCTTCATGCAAAGGTCTCTGAGGTGTCAGGTATACTGTACGTAAAAGGTCACCGCTGTCCTCATATTGCCGAGGATAGTCAGACATGAGAGGTGCAAGATAGCACGGCTCACTGTGGAAAGAAAAGCAGCGAGAACGTGCTTGGCAGTTGGCACATTAACACACAAAAGCCAAGCTCTGCAGCTGATAATCAGGTCTCCACTCAACCTGTGAGAGGGGGCTGTATGACTCAACTACAGAGGTATGTGTACATTTACAGACCATTACGTCTTATATGGCCTTTATCCTCAGCGCAGAACACCAGAGCCCAGATAGCACTAATCATAGCCTCTTTTCATTTTTCTATAATACCAATTTTAAGGCAGGGTTAAGGCAGTGCAGACTGAGGATTTTTATGATGGCTGGCTAGATTCCCAAGATGGTCCAGATATGGTAGTGTATTTTTTAGAGAAACTGAATCACTCACTGATACACTTAGTGTAGGTTACAATGTCTAAAATGGAAACAAAACACCCCAATTATACTGAAAATGCAAAACCATTCTCACTAGATAACACTTGGTTGAATAGTTCAGAGGAACAGTAGCATGAAATTAACTTCACATGGGTAAATTAGTGACTGTGGGTTTTGCAAGATTAAAAGGTAGGGTCTTAGATAACCATGTAGCACGCTGTATTAAAGGATCAGTCTGACGCTTTTCTATATTTTTCTTGTTGTCAATAAATCACATGAAAAGACCAAAACTAACAACGTGTTAGTCCGTCTCTCAGTACTTTCTGACTTCACTACCCTAACTGGGGCTCTCAGAGCCAAACCCATTGGTGCCTAATGAGGAGGTAAATCTTTTTTTTTTTTTTTTTTTAAATGAGTCACAAATATATAGTTTCAAGAAAAAGCCTCAGTAATTTCCTAAAACAGCAGGGCACTGTAGTTTTTAGCAAACGTTACGCATACAGGAGTAAATAGTGTATTAACTTGGGACTATTTTCAGTTGTGGATGAATGATGCTCCTGTGAGTTTTTACAGCAGAAGGACTGTGCATGTGGGGTTAACTCATGGGATTTATTGACACAAAGAATAATATACCATGTGTCTAGGTGTAAAACTGTAAACCTAAGTTTGACTAAGAGATGGGATAATTCCCATTAAGTTGCACTGTTTAAAATATTCTTCTCAGCTACATTTTTGTAAACATTACAAAGCTGGTGAGCACATAGCTGATCTTTAATGATATTTGAAAGCTTTTAACTTGAGGCATTTGTGATAAAACACCAGAATATAATTGATTATACAGTGTTTGGGACCAGATTAGGCTGCTATGCAAAAGAAGCTTGATCACATGAAAAGAAGAGTTGACATATGTACAGTAATAGTTCAGACTAAGCAGACAGGAATCTGTAGCTACAACTAAAGAATCAGAGGAAGTCAACAGTAATGCAGGGGAACCAGGGGGAGAATAAAACTGAAGGCAAAACTAGGTTGCAGCACATTTATGTTGGTCTGACGACATTACTAATTGTGTTGTATATACAGTGCATAAAAAGAGTCTTCAACATCAACAACAACTTGCTGAGACATCTGTTGGACAGCCTGGGGCTACACAGCAGTCTGGCTTTTATTCAGAGAAACTTAACAGGAAATATGGCTCTACAATAAAAAAAAACTATGTTTTAAGAAGGTAAATAACAACAACAAACAGAGTCAAGAGGCAGCATTAAGTAAAACAAAAAAGGTAAATAAAGGCAGTGTTTGCACAACATCAAGACAGGAGATTCATACTGCTTTTCCAAACATTTTTCACCATGGCAGCCCAATCAGCATGAGCCATACCATGTCCTTTGTTTACCATCTTCCTCCAGGCCATAATCAGTCAAACTCCAGCCATCCTGGATGCCTGAGTATCCTCAAAAATAGCCCCATGTGTCTCTGTGGGACATGAAGGGAAGGATGTGGTGGTGATGGGGGTAAGGAATGTGTCTTTTCTGCTGACAGATGTGCTGTGCAGTGTGCTGACAGGGCACTGAACTCAGACCTCATGTATGGTTTAGGCGCTGCCTTCACACATCATCGAGGGTGTTCATTCCACTTTGACAAGCCACCAGCAACCACATAAACAAACTCACCCAAATTTGACCTTTTGCTCGGCTTGTAGCTTTTTTAGCTTTTAGTTAAGAGGCATCTGTCTCTGTAAGGCAGGCAGATGTTTTAAGCATCTGTCTTTTGCAAAGTTCTTGCAGTAAATCACAACATTTGGTTTTAGCAAACCATGTTAGCCCGGACACTGAATTTGTTGTGGAATCTATGGAGGTTAAGCATAATTAAATAATTTAATTGTACTTTAATTCACAAGATGGACAACATTGCCTCTGTCTATAATGGGAAGAATAAACATAATTTAGATGAATATATTGCCTAAATTTTTTATATGTTTTCCAATTGATTCCATTGGCTCATCCACCTTCATTTTTCCCAAAAGTCATAAAGCTGTTTTCAAATTTTATTTGGAATAACAGGAAGCCAAGACTCTCTTTTTTATTTGCCTTATGATAGGGGAGGGTTACAACTATCAAATTTACAGTGGTACTACTGGGTTGCAATGTTTTGGTTTTCTAGAAAGGTTGCTCTGCCCTGGTTACGAATTGAATTGTTGTCCTCAAGGGGTTTGGTGCTGGATAGCTTTTATACTCTGCTCCCTTCAAGAAATTAAGAAAAAATACGATTAAGTACATAAGAAGTACATAAATATCTTGTGTCGCCAGTGTCATATTGTTTTTCTCCAATTTGGGAAAAATGAACACTTTAGCCCGGCTAAAAATGACATGGGAGTTAAAACATGGTTAAGTTAGGACATAGTTTAACTACTGGATCTTTATGAGGACAACTATCTTAATGTCGTTTGACGAGCTGAAAGCGAAATATGACGTGCCACAGAAACACTTCTTCAAGTATTTACAACTTAGAAGTTTTATTCTGGCACGTTTAAAGAATTCAGTGCAACAACATCCAAAGTCCACACTGGAGATATTTTCCACAAAAAAATTGTTTCAGCAAAGGGTGGGTTACTCAATTATATAATATAATGGTGGAAAGTAAGAGACAGTATTGGATACAAGACTTACAGCAGGACATCTTAGTGGGTGAATGAGGAGTAATATGTTCAAAGGCACAAACACAAACAGTCAATACTCGACTGAGATCAATACAGTATAATTGGATAATGAGAACATACATCACTCCTGTGAAGTTAAATAAATTTGATCCTAATATTCCTGACCAATGTTATAAGTACAATAATCATCAAGTTACTTTATATCACTGCTTGTGGGAATTTGGTGTTTGGTGAGTTTGGTGATACGCTACATCTCTCAAATTAACTCTCGAATGTTAGTTGCCCCTCTCTTGGCCACTGGTTGAAAAATGTAACTTCAAGTTTGACTCTTGAGAAACTCATATATATAGTTCAGGAGAAAGCTTCTACATTTTAAAACATCTCGGAGATGTTTTTGGAATTTGTTAAAAATTGGGACATTGAAGAGGCAGTGAAAGTATGAAGTTACAGTGAAAATAACTAATCTATTGTGAGGAATGTGTGCTGCACACTGTTCTGTGTTTGTGTCTGTATTCTTATTTTATTTTTTATTAATTTTATTCTGAATCTATTGTGAATATTGAGAGTCATACTCCAGACTACCAATATTCCCATCATCTTCTGCTGTGTTTAGTGCTACTTAGCATGCTACCACTGATATGGTGAACACAGGAAACAGTATACCTGCTAAACATCAGCATTGTCATTCTGTGCTAGTTGGCATGCTAACATTAGCATTTGGTTCAAAACACGACTGTGAAAAAATACACATACAAATCACACAGATAGTTAAGACATCAACCACAAATAGTAAGTTTCATAACAGAAAGTCTATGTTATGGAGGTTAGCATGGCATGTAAACCCTCAAAATGGATTTGAACTTTGCGTGACTATGCTGTCAGGGTCGCACAAACCCTGTGATTATCAAATAGCCTCTTAAACTAACACTTTCATGAGTAAAGTACAAATGACATTGTACTTGATTTTTGTGGTGAGATTTGGTTACCCCATGTCTTGAGCTGGGATCCAAACATCAATAATTTTTTTGATATTGACTGAAATGTGTCTTTGGAACTAAGTATCAAAAACTGTCAAGTTGCCAAAAGCTGCATTTTTGTGCAACCATCAAAACATTTTAAATGATACCAGCCCCACAGATAACAGTGATTCTCTGTCTCTGAAATCCTATAGAAGACAACAGATGGAAGCAACTTTGAGCCTTGTGCAGAAAATGGCCAAACAAAGGGAATTCCCAATGCCAATATGAGCCTGAGAACAGTTTAAATCTAATAGGTTGACATAACAAGGTAAAATAACACTAACGTAATGCCAAAGAACGTTTACAATAACATTTCCATCAACGAGCACACACTGAACCATTCCTTCTTCTGAGCCCGATCAATCCTTCCAGCATTCCATATTCCTACCTCCAAAATCCTGACTCCCACAAATAGAAAACTATTCCAATATTGAAGTCTTTTTCCTGCCATGAGCCATAATCCTATTCTCTACGGATCATCTGTGTTCCAGAGGTTGTGCAATCATGGGACAGTCAAATCGAACCCACAAAGTTGTCACACAAAAGGTTCAATAATTAGTAAAACCAGTCTACCTGCAGGGGATTTATCACAGCGTGCAAGAACAAACACATTTTTGTTTATCTAGTACTGGTTCTTTAAGAGCCAAATATTTTCTTCCATATAAAATTTTATCCTGGCAAAGGAAACATATGTATGAGGTACATGCCCAGCTGTGTTGTGTAAAACAGGATTATTTAAGTTTATTGAGACGAAGGACTTTAAGTCCATGAAGACCTTGAGCATAACCTGAGCTATGAGTGGAATGTTAAGAATTTTAATTAGATCCAGGATATTTTTTAACCAATACTCTTACCCTCTCATCGAACTGTGGGCCCTTTCTTTTTTTATCATCTTTCATTTTATCAATCTGCGAAAATGCATAGAAGTAAGAAAATAGCCAAAAAAGTTTTGAAGTGTGTATTCCTCAGGTTTATGATGCAAGATACAGACGTCCTGCCAAGACCAACAGCGTACTCATGATGAAACAGAAAGACATTTAATATTAGAACAAGATGTTAAAAGGGGACCATTCACAACCATTTGAGGTCATTTCCAAGTGGAACTTTCTGATTGCTAACGAGAAGTGTAAATCTGACAATCAGCAGAGTGAGCTGTAGCTGAAACATACTGCAGAAAGCTGTGAGGAACTGAATGCCACAATCCACATGGTCACTGCTGTGTTACATGGTTGAGCAGTACATGGCGAGACCGGGAACAGATTTTTACAGTTCTAACTAGCCTGACTTGTCTATGTTACAGTGTTCTGTTCGCTTATCTTTTTCCCAAAAGAACATAGTAAATGCAGTGTTTTAATTTTAAATAGTTTTTTGCTCCTGTTTCATTGCAGTTTATCTCGATATTCCAGGTTACAATGTGTCATTTGAAACAGCTCTCACAAAAAAAAGGACACATCGCTCAGATGGGTGCAAGAATAGCTTACAATATGTTTAACTGAAATTGCCCTTCAAAGAAATTGGACAGAAATAACAAACTGCATCAGGCAGATCACATAGGCTTGCATGTTTTACCATGTTGCTGTATGTTCACATATTTATGACTTCAGTCATGTATAGCATCATTAGAAAGACAAATGTTGGGAGTAAGAGGCCTTAAGATTTTTTTCTGTATCACAGAGCCAGTCTGTGGGCATTTTTAGTGGTTGCACATTTGATTACTTGCATCTTTATCTAGTTAACAGAAATAATTCAACAACATACCTTTGAAAATTAGTGGCTATACTCTGTGAGCTGCTCCAAAAAGAGCACAAATCATTAATCCTGACTTAATTTATCTCATCATGCCATTCCAATGGGCTTCGGGCTGTCACGGATAATTCACTACATTTAGAAAATCAAACAAAGCTCCAACATTCCTCCCCTGCTCCTGGTACCACACGCTACCCCTCCAAACTGAAATTTAACCCAGCACAAAGTGATGAGAAAGCAAATGTCCAGGTGGAACCTCATAACATACACCGTAGCCTGAGTGGCAGCAAACTAAACTCTGAAGCATTTCAAGTCAGCTTGACAAACCTGTGTTAAGGCTAGTCCATGATCAGTTTACTTTTTGAGATTACTGAAAATGTCTTCAAGTGCCAGGAAGACTCCGGCAAGACTATTAAATAATATTTAAAAGGTTCTGATGAAGCAGGTGAAAAGTCTAGCGTGAGAGGTTGGTCAAAAAGTTCTGAGAAATGAACATCTCACCATCAGATGCACACGGGTCCACTTTTTGTTGGTCCTTGGAGTAAAGATGTAGCGTTCAGTGATAAAACATTAACGATAAATTGCTGTCAATATCAAACCAGAGAACTGCAGTCCAGCTGGGCAATGGTTCACCCCACACAATTCAGCAATGTGACCTCACCATTTAATCTTATAGCTTAAAGACTTAAAATGGTCAGAATTCCAGTCATTAGAATCACATGCTTTCTAAAACCTGCCGTAATGGGGTGAAGGTGGTCACAACTGTATTACTCTAAAGCCATATGGTGCCTGAGTTCCTGAGTTTCACCCCTCCGTGTTGGACTTTGGACCCCTTTTAGGTCAATACAGAAATGACGAACAAAAATCAAGCAGGGACACAGCTCTCGACAAACAGGTGCTGGTATTTTACCATGTCAAATTAACTAGCAAGGTCTTTTGTGGTAAATCATTACACAGTCAACAGAGAAGTGAGGTTAACAGTGTGATTTCAGAGCAGATTGGGCTGCACAGTGATTAAGTACACTCCCTCTCATTTACACTACATGCATTATAGTGGCTCATATCACCCATTTAAAAAGGTCATTACACAAGCTATAGTGCAAGTTTTGTTGGATGTCAATGTTCACAGAAACTTGATACAAAACACTCCGATTTTACTACACATTTAGCCAAACGGGCAACAATACTCGGTGCAACACTGTGCCAAATGTACACAGCTTTGTAACATGCTTTGACTGCACAGATCACACTTTAAAAACAGACAGTTAGCACCCAATCCAGTAGCTGCACGTCCAGATGTTTGTATGAATTTCAAGAATGACAAACTGTGCTGAAGAAACAACAGGCTCATGTCAGTGAGTTTAAAGAGAGTACTATGTGTTCACAATATCAAAATCTGGCATTTGTCTCATATCATGCTCCTTCCTCCATTTTTCTATTTTATTATCTTGTGTCAGAAAATGCTGTAAAAGTAGAGACAAGAAAAATGCACAGCGACATGTTTGCCATGTAAGCAGTGATGTCAGAGCAGGCATCGCCTTGTGTTTGGTTAGATGACAGCAACTAATAAAATAAAACGATAATCTTGCTGGCCCAGGTCACTACTGCCAAAACTGATTGAGCAATGTTAAACTTTGCCAGCCATCATCGCCTGTGCCATTATGATAAAGGTCACATAATTTAATTTTTTTACTTGGCAGCCTGATGTATGACAGGATATGGAGGGTGTTCACTTTTGAAAGGTTTTTAGAGGGTGATTAAGGACTTTAAAAGTAGGTGGAACAATTCGACACCGGCAGAATTGCGGTTGTAAAATTGACAGCAAACACACACCTGCTCTGACTCACAAGTTGTAAACCTGCAACTTCTGAACAGTGACAGTGGATGAGAAGAATGCTGCAACATCTACAATCACATTTTATTAAAAGGAAACTTTTGCGTACATTCCTGAGTGCAAAGAGAGGTATCAAAAATGAACACTTTTTTAAAAATGATATTTGACATTTGTTTAAAATTGACCATTTACAGATCAAAATGTTATTGGATTTGGATTTTAAAGACACATAGAAAGGATTTCAGTCTTGCAGCAAATTCTCTGCTGCCTTAGAAAGTCTTACCTTGGTTATGAGCAGAGGTTCTCGATGCTCCAGACCCCCTCTGAGTGTAAATCCCCACGGTGCACCTCCTGAAAGAAATACATCCACCAGCTTCCAGCCCTCCCCATCTCTGGTCCTCTGTTCCAGATCTCCTGGTTTCTGCATCACATGCCAAAGGCTCTCTGCTTCTGTATAGTGTGGATCATTTTTATATTGCTCAGCATCCATGGCACTGATATAGAAGTAAAGAAACAAAGAGAGAGAGCATGTAAACATGTTCAGGCAACACATATTAATAAGAACTCTTCCAAAAGTATGATTAGTTAGTGTAGGCCAAATGACACTGTATTTTAAAAGACTCAATTTCTGGCCCAATCCTCTTTTCATTGTGTACTGTCCAACGTGGGCACATGATCTGTAAGTATGTTCTGTACCACTGCTATGCTGATGACACCCTGCTGTAACTCCCACTAAAATCTACCGTCCATGCAGCCTTGACAACCTGCCGAAATAGAGAGCAACTGGTAGGTCTTCACCAGTACTTAAGAATGATACAATATTACCCACATTTCAGTGTCTTTACTCTGGTTGACAGTCAATTTTTATGATCAAGATTTTACTGATCACTTTCACAGCTCAGCACAGTCTGGCTCCACGTTATGCTGCTGATCTTTTAAGCCCTTCTGAACCTGAGCGTGACCTGAAAAGACAACCAACTGTTCTACAATCTAGACTCAAGAATAAAGCAACTGGGCATTTTCAAGTGGCTGGAGAAGCCAAAATATAATTTAAGGACTCACCTTCAGACTGGTTTGATAAGTAAATGTTCAATTTCAAATATTCTCTTTTATTCATTTATTTCCTAATTGCTTGTTGATATTTTTTATGCTACTTTTCAAACCTGACTTTGTTTTGGACCATTGTGTTTAGTGCAGAAACTAACAATTATTTTCATTATCAGATTATGTTCTTGAATAATCACTGAACTGTTTTGTCTGTACAATATCGAAAAAGCCCTTATGGGGCTGTCTTCATATCTCTTGTTTTGTCCAACCAACAGTCCAAAACCCAAAGATATTCAGTTTACTATGATGTATATAAAAAGCATAAAGAAATCACATTTGAGAGGTTGGGAGCAGTTTGGCATTTTTGCTTGAAAAAATTACCAAAACAATTATTTGATAACAGTTGCTGGTTAATTTTCTGTCGATAAATTAATTGACTACTGGTTGTGGCTCTAGCTGTGTTTATTATGTGCCTATATACGTTTTAAATTTCTTCCGCTATTTATGGGAAGCACTTTGATCACTGCTTGTTTTTGTTGTTATTTGGCAGTACTGTGATTCATAATGGCTCCATGGTTCCCAGTCCGAATACAGACTAAATAAAAAAATTAAAAGAATACCAAATCTTTATAAATAGTATATACAAAATGATCTAAATATGTAGTTGAGCTAAATTTGGAATTTTACGGAATGCTGTTCATATTATTTTGATCAAAAATTAATTTAAAATATTTAAATTTTGACCAAGTGCATCTTAAAACACATCTTTGTGTATATCACTAGTTGCTTTTGCTAACTTTATTGGCTTATTAGCAGCCTGCAGTCTTTAAAATGGTGTACAGTTCAACTACCATCACTGACAATAATGTTAAGAACAAAAGAAGTATCATAAGTATCTAAATATCAAAGTATGATAAGCTTCTTGATAGTTAGCTTATATAAAGAAATATTTAAAGGGTTTATTTTTTTCGAGATAAAGAATTACATTAAATATTCCACGACAAAGACTCTGCTTTGTGTTAGCATTATTTATTAAATACAATTTCAACACAAATGCCTCTCATTTTAAGGATTCAGCATCATTTCAATGGTTTAAGGTTGCTGGAGGCAGCTTTACAGCCCTTAGCCAAATTATTTTTTACTGAGACTAGAACTTGACGAAATAAGTCCGTAAACTTAACCATAAGTTTCTGATTTTCATAGTTTTAACTGTTGGACTCTTGTACCACTAATATTGCAAATGTGCTAAGGAACTACCCTCCAACACATAAAATGAATGCCTGATTGATGATTTTAGTAACTTTGCCTGTAATGAGAGATGTTTTCGTGGGTTTATAGTGAATAAAAATGCATCCTTGTGTCACTAAACTTGGAAATCTGTAACGCTGCGTAAACACCTGTTGTCATACTCCAGACAGGCTGACTTAAACTTAATGCTCTTATGTGTGAGACAATTACACAACATTGTCGAGCAGCACAATGGAAACCATCTTCGCATGTATCGACAGATAAGCACAGAGCTCAACAAACCTGTTTAAATTAAATAAGTAAGCGTGTCTCCGAGTGAAACAAACAGTTTGTCATGAAATTTAACACTCGACTCAGCAAGGTCCCTAGCTTTTTCTACATTTATTACAAAAGTCATGCTTAAAAAACGGCTGACCTTACCTGGAATTCAACTTCTGGATAAACCGGTGGACACAGTCGTTTGGTCGGGGGTTGCTCGCAGCTATCTCCCAGGTTTACGTTACACATACTTCATCTTCTGGAGCTGTTTTTATTTCCAAAGGAATCACTTTTTTGTTTTTTGGTTATCCGCCAGTTGTTCGCGCACGGTTTCGCAGAGTACGCTAAGAGTTTTTCTGTTGTTTTAGACGCTGCCGTTCAATCCGTATCCTACTTCATTATACAAACCGACACACTGACACACTCAGGAGAGTTTAAATCAGCTAAGCTAAGCTAACCCCATCCATGGACAACAGGGAGAACAAGTGTAGCAGCAATATAGCGCAAGTGTGCCATCTACCGTTAGCTTGCACATAAACTAAGCTTTCCCTCAAAAAAACGATGTTCTACTTTATAAACACATTTTACCCCCCAAGTGGACGCTTTAACAACATTTTCTGGGCGTCAAACCCAATTAATCGCAGTAAATTGCTTTTGGGCTAACTTTTAATTTGGGTAACGTAAAAGAAACGCTAAAGCGCGTAGGTTTCCATGACAACTTGTTACTTCAATTTAAGGGTGCGCAGTAGGACCAAACTTAACTAAGTCGCGGAAGTGGGTGAGTGTTGAAACGTCACCAGCTATTATGCTGTAATCACTAGAGTCAAACTATCAGAAATTTTGACGTATAAAACTAGTAAGTGTGCCATTAGAGCATGCTCAAAAACTTCTTTTAACTTTATTGACAAATCATTTGAAGTATGTTTAAGAACTGGGGGACCTGGCTCGGGATAGAAAACGAAAATGGCCAAGTTAAACAAGAGAGCGAGTCTAACGTTACTGTTGATGATACTGAAGACACGAATCACGGAATAAACAAACCGACTGATGTAGCTGAAAGTGAGCAGAGCAGTGAGAAAGACGCTCAAACGCCCCAACTTCTCGAAAAAGCGAAGGGTTTCAGTGGTAAGTTTTGTAAAGTTGATAAAGTACAGTAGCTTAGTAGACTTAGTACTAGTAAACTTCTCAGGATGTGTGTGGTCTCTTTGCTGTGGCAGCAGGGTCCTCTGTATCCTCTGTAAAGTTTGTTAAACTCGCTTCTTTGCAGGTTACATTTATAATTTCGCCAGCAATGCTTCCAAGAAACTGTCCGAGTCTGTCGTTGAAACAGCACAAACCTTAAAGAAAAGTGTGGAGGAGGGGAACATAAATGGGATTATTGATAAGGTAAACTGCTCTTCCTGTCTGTTTTCATTTGAAAAATGAATATACCCTCTTCTTTATATTGAAGAAGTATGACCTAAATATCCCTCCCCAGACCATTTTGGGGGATTTCCAGAAAGAGCAAGAAAAGTTTGTTCAGGAGAAAAAATCAAAACAGTTTGGTAAGCACTGAATGTTTATTTATGTATATAACCAGACATGTTGAATGTCAGTTTTTGCTCTCCAAACTGAAATTGACAACTGAAGATTTATCAAGATAATTGCTTAATTGCCAGCTAACCAAAACTGCATCATATATAAGTACATATTACATAACCAGTTTTCATTGTTTCTAGGTGCTGCTGTGCCCCCATGGGTGGGTTATAATGAAGAGGACACCATACAGCATCAGATCTTGGCTCTCTCAGCTGTTAGTACTCTACATTCAACAGAAAACATTTCTTTTGATATGGAAAAATAGAAAAAATCTGTATCAATTGGCATAAGTTAACTTTTGGTTTATTTGTTGACAGGACAAACGAAATTTTTTGCGTGACCCTCCTGCTGGGGTGCAATTTCACTTTGACTTTGAGCAAATGTATCCAGTCGCCATGGTGATGCTAGAGGAAGATGAGCTGCTCAGGAAGATGCGCTTCCATCTGGTCCCCAAACAGTAAGAATGTTATGACACTGAAATAATACTTTGTCCCGTTTTTTCATCATGTGCATCTCTGCAGAAGAGTGTGTTTATTAAAAATCAAAATTATATTAAAAACAAAATGATTTTAGGTCTGTGTGTGTGTGTGTGTGTGTGTGTGTGTGTGTGTGTGTGTGTGTGTGTGTGTGTGTGTGTGTGTGTGTGTGTGGTGGTCAATGATGGGATGTAGTCTCCCCACAATACCATTCCAACATGGACATAACTGCCATTTCCTCTTTGTCATTCTTTGCAGGGTGAAAGAGGAGGTGTTCTGGAAGAATTACTTTTACCGTGTGTCCTTGATAAAACAGTCAGCTCAGCTCACAGCTCTGGCAGCACAACAGGCTGCTGAGCGGAGGGACGTCGAGAAAACTGGGTCCAGTCCTGAGGATGTCCATCAAAAGGGTATACTATGCTCTGCAGTGTGAAACTATAAGGCACTCTAGTCGGGGGTAAAAATGAAGATAATTTATTTCAATTCAGAGCTTCTCAAGCAAATCCATAAATGGTCAAATATTGTATGATAAACCAAAGAAACAAAACCATGCTTAACAACATAGTATTTTACTGTTTAATTTTGTGAAATAATCTACTTAGTAGCTTCTGTAACCTGTATTAGACAATGTTAAGTACATTACAATGTTCAGTTCTTTTCATACAAATAAAGACACTGCAGGAAGTTTGATAAGCAACAGTAGGAGAACTTGAACATTGCCTTCTTCTTGTCTTTTCATATACTCGAGAGATAATGTGAAAAAAATTGTTTCGCAGATGTAGTTAAACGGAAAACTCCCGCTGCCATCAGCTGTTCCAAACCAAAGCCCAGTGAGGTGAGGAACCTGTTGTCAACTTTTACCTTCATTCCACCATGAAATCCAAGAAAATAGAGAGCTCATTATAAAAGCAGTGATTGGGCTAAAACAAGTTTAATTGTAGTCTGACCTCTTTATGTTTCTGTCATAAAAGGATGAAGAGGAGATCTCCACCAGCCCGCCTGCAACTGAATTTGTGAGCGATGCTTTTGACTCATGTAAGATAAACGAAGACGACCTACGCAAGGAAATAGAACAACTTGTTCTAGACAAGAGGGAACATCCAAACACGCAACAGGGTAGGTTTCAGTTTTTATTTGTTAAACTGAGTTATCATGTAATCAGTGCAGTTGCTTATCAAAGTTCAATGAGTGACTCATTGTGTTTTGTTTTTTTTACAGAGGACTCTGCAGACTGGGAGAAAGAGTTGCAGGAGGAACTTCAGGAGTACGATGTGTTGCCTGATACTGAGAACTGTGATGACAATTGGGACAAAGAGATTGAAGAGATGCTTAAGGAGGACAATTAGAGCAATTACACGGACCCCTTTAAGGTCAGAAACATAAGCCAATTGTGATGATACATGTCAGTATCTGCATAATATTTTTGGATACTCTCAGAATTGTCAAGATTGAGAAATACCACTGAACATCATCAAAATGTTAATGTTTCCATGGCTAGAAATAGAGGATAAATGGTCCTGCAGCTCAAAAGAATCTGAATTTGAAAATCTGAGTACGACTTTCTGTGGATAAAGATACATGTGAATATTACATCCTGATTAAAAAGTCCAGGCAATGAATGAAGATATGCAGCAGCCCAAATACCGAAAAGAGAAGGCTTGTATGAAATCATAGACTTTAGCTTTGATGTGTCTTTCTAGCTAGACTAATTAGTCTTCTGCAGAAATAATATTAATTGAAACATTAACTAAATCAAGTATTATTACAGTTTTAGAGGATTTCATATGAGCGACAGGACATGTATGGTATATTTTGGGAGAAAAGTTTATCCTATGACTGAGCCAACTTATTTTATAAATGGAAATGATATTATTGTGATATCACTTGTTAAATGCTGTTGAATGACTGACCATGTATATTTTATTTTATTTTTTTCTTCACATGCACACATACTGTAGACGCTGATATAATGTGTGGATATGCCTGTCCAAACAAGCTGGGTGTTCTTCCTGTTTACACCAAACTTTATTCAGAAAAAAACAGACTCAAAGCCATTGTCTTTTGTGTTTATACTTATGCAAACTGCAGTGTATTGTTACATTGTATTATGAAAATGTTTATATAAACATAAACTCTATTATTGAATTAAAATGTCTTTTTTCTTGAATTGATACATGTGGTTCTGTTTTGTGTACGGGTTGTTCTTACAGTGTTTTATCAGAGAGAAAAAAAACAAAAACCAAAGCATATCTTTTTCTCAGGTTAGCTGAAAACCTCTCATGCCCAGCGAGCGTACTTCAAACGTCTTTGTCAGTGTGTAACAACACTTTGAGAGACATTTGCTCTTTTCATTACTAAAACTCAACAGTCCACTCCTTACATGCTGTGGGTGACCAGTGAAGAATGAGAGGAAACAAGCTGTTTGTGACAGTACAGGCTCTCTGTCCCGGAGTACTCTTTATTGCTGAACTTGACAGGAAAACACAATCTTCCTCCTTTGCCTATTGTAGACACTGTAACAGCAAACTACACAATTCATCCTTTGTCAGAAAACACAAGTCCAGTAATATAATAAACAGGTTGCACTGCATTCATGCTTCAGCTACTGTATATTTAACTTTTCTCACAGTATAGAATAGCATAGATTCTATCGGTCACACTTCTGAGATACAGCATATCATGTACTGCATACATTACACATGAAAATGCTCATTTAAAATAATACAAAAGTTATAATAGGAAGATTTCAATATTTCAACTGTGATATACAGAAGATGTTGCAAAATAGGAAAACCAAAAAGTGAGCATATATAAAGATTTTGGTTTTAGTTTAAACAATACCAGCTTCTTAAAAATGTACATAGTGTGCAAGAGAAGATAAAATACAGATAGAATGCCAGTTCATGTTTGTACAGTCCTGTGCACAAGGCATTTTACATTTTACTAGGTTTCTATTATTTTTAATTACTCATCCAAGTGGCTGGAAATCACTGACACCACTGATGTTTTATTCATGTTCATTCAAGTTTTAACTATCTTTTTTTCAGAGTCACAGTAGTAACACAGTAGTAGTAAATCGGTAAGTTTACATGCTGTACAGTGTTTGACTTTGTCAGTGGCCAAAGCTTCTTGGTTTTTAACATTACCAATTTGGGGTAGACAGTGAAACGGCTTTTTAAAAAAGGCCTTGCACACCCTCACAGGTGTTTTCAGTTAGTCTTCCTGATGAGCTTAGGAGGTTGTAGTTGGGTGGAACTATTACATGAAGTTACCAAACTCCATGTGCTAATGGGAAACAAAGGTCTAAATAGGTTGTGAAACAAAGCTAACAGGAGAATGAGGGAGATGTCAATCAGACACAGTCCAGGCAAAGTATCTGAAAACACCTGTGAGGGTGGATGTTAGGTGTGCGAAGGTTTTAAGGTCAAATACTCAGCAGAGATGCCTCAGCTTTAAATTGTCGTGTCAGAGTTCTGTATGATTGGCACAGGTCTGTTTTTATATAACACTGTTATTAAACAATTCTTAAGTCATAATCACATCCAGTCTGAAAGTGTAAAGTTAAAGCTGCATTAATCAGATATTTTTTTAGATTAACATTAAATCAAATGAATACATTTAAGTATAAAAGGTGTAGCTCATAGTAAAGAATCCAAAGAGCAACTTCAACTCTGTAGCTCTGCGGTGCTTTTTTTTTTTTTTTTCCTTTTTAGCTTCTTTTAGCTCACTGTTTTGGTTTAGTTGTCACACATGTATTGTATGTTCAGTCTCACCACTCTCATTAACCCATTTTCTAGCAACAGCAGCCAGTTGTATCCAGTAAACAAGCTCTGAAAAGTCCAGTGTAGGTAGTAACTAGCTGGTAAACAAAGTCAAATACCTGGGAGCTAAAGATCCAGATATTATTCTCAGTAGTTGGTGGAAACCAAAACAGAGCTAAAGGGCTGTGAATATCAACAGGTGGTCAGAAACATGACCGCAATGAGATGATGATGTTGCGCCAAGCTTTTTTTTTTTTTTTTTTTTGCTAACAACAATGTAATAAGGCCATAATATTTCAATGCTGTGTATGTCAGCTAGCATCTAGTGGCTGAAGATGGACTAATGCAGCTTTAAGTGAAAAGATCTCATTGATTAAATTCTGCCTCGACAATACTGATTAGATATTTAAAGTGACTGGAATATTACAATGTCAATCGCTGAAATGTTTTCATCACAAAAAACCTATAAGAGAGGTACAGTAGCGAAGAACAACATGAAGAAATGTCAACAGTCAATTTAGTTCTTGCACATAATATATCAATAAAACAAACTCAATGCACTGACCTGCTACACTGCAGTGGCATGCAAATGCTACTGAATTATGGAGCATTAACAGATTCTCTCACTTCAAATAAACAGACATCAATTTCTCAAGAGATTAAGGCATTCAACAAGGCATGAACCTGTTATTAGAAAGACCAAACAGACTATAGGAGTAAAACAGTCCCTCATTATATGACATACAACAATTTCTATTTTCAAGCCAGTTTATCCACAGTGATTTCACTTCAGATTGCAGCAGTGCATTACAGTGTAAGTCAGTGGGTCAATTTGAAATGCTGAATATGTCTGATACTATGGTCACAATGCAATGTTTAAGTAACAAAGGCGAGATGAAACATACTTCTTTGGTTTTGTAAATGTAATACTTTTGACCTCCCTTTACAATATCACATATTCTTTGGGTCTAACACATTTGTAATTCAGAACTACTTCTAAAATTGTGAATCTATTTTACAGAATACAATAATCACATCAGCTTTGGTCAAATATAAATCAAGCAGTTAACTCAGTACAGCATCTTCCTGTGGACCATAGACCATACAATCTATGCTGTGGACTGAAAAGCAGCAAAAACATTTTTTAATTATGCTGCATTTTCCCTTAGTATAGTAACAGTTAATGTCATTACACTGAACAAATAGATAACTTAGTAGAAAACATACAAACAGTGCTACATTGTCTGTCACAGAGTATTAAAAGGAGAAAACAAAAGCCTTGTTGTGGAGAGATGCACAGGGAAACCATGCCTGTGTGTGTGACTGTGAGGTTGTGTGTGCTCAAATGTGAATTGGTGTTGGTAACGGCTACGTACAGCAGAGTAGCTGGCAGAGGAGGGAGGGTGTGGTGTGTGGATGGTGATGAGGGCCATTTTATGTCAGTCCAATTTCCTCCAGTACGCTGCGCGGGGTCTCTGCGTCCTGTGAGGGGAGAGAGGAACCACAACTCCAGTGATCAGTGAGCTGCACACCACTCATTGATCACAGCAGATTTCCACAATAATGAGTAACAACACACACTGCGACGCAACATTTTATCTTATGTCACCACTGCCTCAGCAGCAATAGAGGTGATGAGAGAATTCACGGACATGGCAACCACTCGGTTGTCAGCTTTATGCAAATAACGGTTTACCCTTCAAATTGTAAATGATTATTTAAGGATTTGATACTGCAATTAGTGGATAAAACTGCGTTAATCAATACTTTGGGTATTAACATTGAATCAAATGAATACATGTAAAGTGAGAGGGGTGAAACCAACAACTCTGTATTTCACCCTATTTGAGAATTTGATACTGCTCTTGATATGTACTATTATTTGTAAAAGCTGCATTCATTGACATTTATACTATATATATGTGCACAAACACACTCACATGCATCATTTTGCCAAAATACTTGTTACTTGTTATCTGTTTTGTGCCTAAGCTAATGTGACTAACGGCACAGATATTATTCATATTCTTGTGGCAGAAAGAAAGAGAAGCACTTACTTTTGCATCCTATAACAAGGTTCAGCACAAAGTAAAGAGAGTAGTTGCATCAGAGCAGTGAGACACAAATCTAGCCTTTTTTTAATGGTACAGTAAAAGGAGAAAAACAACCCACTTCTATACAGAGACTTCTGTAATGTCGTGTCATTTTCAGTGCGAAATGTTCAACCCAGATCTTGAAACATAAACTATGCATTATTCACCAATTACAGCCTTTTTTCTCTTGGGGAAGATTTTGCAGAGGCGATGAATCTCTAATTGCCCTTTTATGTGGGCTAAACATGTTCGTCTGCAAAGCAAATGGAGCTTGGCACAATTCAGCGGTAAGGTTATTGGGATTGTTTTTCTCAAATTAGAAGAAAACAGTTGCAGTAAAAATGAATTACTATTTACTAAATGTCAGACTGAACTTCAAAAGGTATCACATGTGGGGAAAAACCTGCTTACACAGGGACCAATCAGTTACAGTAAAGAAAGACACCAGTGTGCTTAATTGTCAAAGAATCATAAATGATTTATTTACCTATTATATACATTGATAAAAATATCCTCAGTTTATCATAGTCTATAAATGCAATCTTTCTTTATTAGTAGAACACAAATGAACATTGGCAGATCATATAAAAGATTTGAAGTGCTTAGCCAGTGTGCATTTATGATAGATGGATAATTTGTAGGGCTAATTATTTCACCTCTGTTTAAATATCATTGTGGTGTAGAGAGCAAAAAGAGCTCTTAGTTAATTAGTGCAAAGAGCAAATATTTCTTTAGCATTAATCCCACAAGTAACACTTACCTTGAGAGTGGGCTTTTCTCTATTGATTTAAATAGGAAATTATCAGGGTCTAAAAATAATTTTAAAGATTTAAAAATAACATACTGAGCTTATTATTGGACAAATGTCGAAAAGCTAGTATGTCTTCTAAGAACAACAACTCCTAGTAATCACAGCAAGGACAATACCTAAAAACATATTTTCTAAAGTGAGAAGATACAAACATAAGTGACAAATCCACAACAGACATGATAAAGGAACAAGTAACACATGACGTCTTTTGCATTCACTTCCACCCATGAACGTGAGTTCAGTCACAAGAGCAAGAACAATGAGGGAAATATGACATTTAAAAATGATATGATGAACACCTCTTGGACATTAAACGGTAAGATCCTCCGTGTTTCTGAATTAACATGATCATATTTTGTGATCAAGCTTTTCTTTTTAGAGTGCTCACTTTATACATAAATACTCGTGCCTTGATGGTGGACTGTATATTTGAACACAGTCAGTCACATTTGTGCACCTGTATTACAACGTGTGCAACAGGGGGCAGACTTCCCCCACATATTTTGAGAGGCACCGGCACAGATGAGCAGAAAAGGAAGTAGAGATTTAGTGAAGAACATCTATTATAGCAAAATAGTTTTGACATGATTTGTCTTTTACTTGACAAATCAATACTGTAAATGTGAACACTCTTCAAAAGTTTAAAGAGGTGACTTTCAATCGTGTGCCATCCTCATCCAATAATGTGCAGATTTTCTTTCAACCAAAAACTACAGCAACTGATTTCAGCCAGTATTTAGTAATTTGGCTGCTGAATCATTGGTTGAACTAAAAACTGCATTGCTTTGTTGAGTTTGAAGTTTCATTCTTGACCTTGGAAAAAATCTTAAAAAATAAAAAATAAGCAATCTTAAATCAAGGTCCACTTACTAGATTTCTTCCAGAGCTTTAAGCAGAAAGCCCCAGAAGAATTATAGTACAGTAAGTGGATCAAAGTCCTTGTCAAACAACTTTTGGGCAGCAAACTTGCTGCTTTACAGCGATAATAATAAAAAGAGGTGTTCAACTGGTGCAATGAAACCAACATTAAGAACACCAATGACAGGCATGTAACAATGTATCACAACAAAACATATTATGACTCAATAAACATAGTGACTCACTTCTGTATAAGTGAATGGTATTAAAAAGTAACATTTTCAGGCCCCAGTAACAGGACCTATGCTTAATCCAGCTTGAGTGTGTTAATCATTTACTGTAGTTTTAATCTTCTTTTAACTTTGTGATAATATTGTATCATGACTGCCATGTAGTGAATTGAATAGTGAGCTGAGAATATTGTAGCATCCCAAAACCAGTGACAATGACAGGTGCTCAGAGGGCAGAGAGAAAGGTGCCAGGCACTGAGGAGCTCAGCATGCAGGGTGGATAGCAGCAGCAGCAGCAGCAGCAGCAGCAGCGATGGCAGCCATTCAGTACACAGGCACATTAAAGTACTCATGACGGGGCTGAGGGAGAGAAATGCACACAGCTTAGAAAACACAACAACACTACGTCCTACTGTAACAGCCACTTCTTCCACAGGACATGCAGGAGACAAAGCAGCAGGCAGGAGGTTTCACTTGGTGACAAAGACGAAAAACTCTCACCACTTTCCAATTTTCTATTAAAGATATAGTTTGACTTTTTGGGGAATGTGTTTATTTGCTTTCTTGCAAGTTTTTGATGGTGCAATTCTCATGTCTCTGTGCTTTAAGTATGAAGCTAGAGCCTACAGGCAATTAGCTTAGCATAAAGACTAGAAGCAAGGAAAAACGGCTAGCATGGCACTGTCCAAAGTTAAGAAATCCACCTACCAACATCTCTAAAGCTCACTAATTAACATGTTGCATTTTATTTGTTTAATCTATTAACAGACAAAATGTAAAAACCACAATTTGTGGGATACATACTCCAGGAAGTCACTGTACCTAGCTGAGAAATTGTTCCAGCATGTAACCCCAAATAAAACCACAAATTGTTGTTTTTAAATGTCTATTTTTGTTCAACTTGAACAAACAAAATACAATATAGAGGTGCTGGTAGGTGGATTTTTTTTTACGTTTAGACAGAGATAGGCTAGCTGTTTTCCTGTTTCCAGTCTTTATGCTAAGTTAAGATAAGCTAATGGTCTGCTGCTGTTAGCTTTTCATGAGAGTGGTACCAATCTTCTCATCTGAATCTTGTCCAGGGAGTGAATCAGGGCATTTCCCAAAAAGTAAATCTATTCTCTTAACTTGCATTTTAACAATATAGTTTGTTGGAGAATTTTACTTTTCCTACGTACCCAAAGTCGGACAAACTCAGTGTTTTTTTTGCTTAACAGTGATGTTAGCTTAATTTAGCTCATATTCTTTACGAAAAGACTTGAGTAAGAGGAAAAAATAGTAAATTCCCCCAGAAGCAAAACACTTATTTGAGTTTGGGTGGGGTGATATGAACACTTTGAAACTAACAGCTATGGAAACAGTTTGAGTCCTGTTTCACTTTCAGTGCTTCTTAAATCTATCTAACTGTAGGCACACAGTCAAAGTGTCAGTTATCCAAACTGCAGAGATTAAATCATATAGTAGTGTTGACAGTGTCAATGAAATGTTGGAAAATGGAAAACAAATACAGACAGACTACGACAAACTTTGTTTACAATACAAACATGTATTTTCAGCTGTAGAGAGACTGTTACTATTGACGGGAGACCAGGAACAAGACCAGGAACACTGTCTTACTGGAACTGAGCTACAGACAGACTGACGCACAGTGTAAGAAGACTGAGACTAGTTCTGACTAGGGGACTCTAGTTGTACAGACGGCCTAAATCCACAGACACAGAGTATTCACCTCAGCAGGCCTAATTCTGGAAAAGACCAGAGGACTCAGAGGCCACATTTGGGACCATCATACCTGTGAGGCAAACATTTTTATAAAGACAAAAAGTAAACAGAATGATGCACCACTGGTCAACTAAGGTTAAGTGAGAATTTCTCAGTAACCTACAGTGTTGACACATCAACAATATATGCTCAGGGACCAGGACATTAACCGTGCACCACCATAATAACAATGCCTTCTTCACTGGGGCTTCTCTGCTTAATCTATCTAGGATGTCTCAAACACAGAATTGAGCTGAGCTGGAAATCTTCTGAGGCATCATTATTCCAAAAGAAGATGTGCTTGCTGGCACCAAAGTAATGGCCCGCTCCTGAGAAATGTTTCATTAAAGGCTTATTAAAATAGCTTAAACCAAATCCCTTGTGGTATGTTTTCCATGTAATTACTGCACTATGCACTACTAATGCCAGAGGCACTAGATCCAAATGTACCTCAATTCAACCCCTGCAGTATTTTAACCAAGTAGTTTCTTTTGTATCCACTATGTTCTGCAAGATGACAGTAACTTAAATTCCTCAAAATGAAAATCAGGGAATGGATTTTGTTTGTTTGTTTGTTTGTTTATACATCTTATACTGAATTTTTGAAATTTTGACAAAACATGAGGAAATTCTGCATCTCACCATTTCAATCATAATGGTTTAAAACTTCAGCTGATTAGCCTGATTACTAAATTACACCAACAAAGAGTTTGATTACAAAACTGTTTCTCTATGCGCCATCTCAAGTAGCAGAGACATTTTTGAATAAAATTACCTTGATGATAATTTGTTTTCTTTGCATAGAAAACCATAAAAACATTGAAACATTTTTTGGTTAACACTAGCCCAAAGGATACAGCTGGCAATATTCTTTTTTTTTTCTCAGTCAACAAATCCCATGAAAGGAACAAAAATAGCTTATTCCTGTGTGCCATAGAGCTCCACTGTAGTCCAAAAAACTATTAAAAAAAACACAACAATTACTGTATTACCATGAACATGGGCACTGTAGTTTATTTTGAGTCAATCTCACTTATGCTACTTGCTAGTGCACAAAATGTGTATGTGTACCCAAATATGAAAATAGTCTTCTACTACCCAGCTGTTTTAGGAAATGACGAAGCCTTTTTAAAAAATAAAACAATATATTGGCCACCTGTTTTTAAAGATTTATATCTTCAGTTGGAACAAATGGGCTTGAGGCTGAGTGCCACACGTAAGTTAGGGAAGTTGGAGAGTATTAAGAGATAAAATCACACATTGTTGGTTTTTCATGGTATTTGTTGACAATAAAAAATATAGAGTAACACCAGCCATATTCACTAATATCACGGCATCAATTAGAAGAGCACTAGAACAGCTACCACAACAACATACTTTGGGGTCAATGGCACCATATGTAATACCTGGGGAATTAATATTAGTACAAGTTAATAAAAAACTGTTTTAACAAAGTGTTACTGTTCAGAGATCCTTTCCCACCTTTTATAACCAGCATACATAATCATTAATCAGCAATTCCATTCAGTGCTGTTAGTAAAACAACAAGCTACTCTTCACACAGGCAGCATAGCTCTTTCACTTCAAGTTACAATCCCAATTCAGAGTCACTTTTAACATATTACAAATTGCATCCATGAGAAAAACAGAAATCTAATAGATTACTTTGCAATAATGTCAAAATGATCCAAATTTAGATTTTAACACCAACAGCTTCAACCAAATTGAAAAGTGTTGGATTATGCCACCTGTAAGTGAAACTGAGTGTACTCAGACATGGCCTAAACGTACACGTTTTAGTCCATGCCTGTTATGACCCGTACATTGCGTCATGTATTTTTCACTCAGAGTCATGAGACAGTCATACTGACAGAAGTACATGCAGGTAGGAAGTTCACAGCACACAGTACTGGAAACCCATGCTGACCGACTGACTGCACCAGTCTAGTATTTACCAATTGCCTGGATGGACTCTAGGCCCTTTACAAGATCTCCTCATTTGGCAAACTCCCCCAGTCTTCACTCTGGCTCTATAAATACAGAATTGAGCCAATCAGAGACCTCTTTCTCTCTCCCTCTCAGGGAAAATGTGGGCTGGCAATCTTGGGGTTTTGACCCCCACTTCTACCAAAGTAAGAATTTCAACTAAATGATCTTAAATAGCTTCTCGCTTCATGTCCTTGAAAGGAAAAAGCCTACATTAAGAACTTACCATAAGCCTTTTAGGATCACTGTACAGTATGTTCTCTACACTGCAGCGACCGGATGGCCTTGCTGACCGTAAATCAATGAACACCTTCACAGTTTGTCCTCGGGGATTATGGACTTGGCTGCATCTGGCTCACAGCTAATGGTCATGGGCCACATTTGCATTTTCTAATGCTCCATGAATTTATTGCTAATTTAATTACTTACTTTAGGCTTCTTTATATTCCAGGTTTGGTAATGTGTAAAATGTCAAAGTGGGGTAAGTTTTAAACTGTTTTACCCTTGTGTTCTGCCTATGTCTTCTCTATATATCTTTATTCAGCAATATCTTCTTATGGAAAAAGGTATTCCAGCAAAACACTCATCCACATAAAGCAAGGTACATCACATCATCATTGTTTAGGATGGATTTCTTTTAAAATACATGTGCATACATTGACAGGAGGATATTAATGGTCGATATTGGTAAATCTCAAGTTGCTTGTAACAGTATGAATGTCGGCAGATGTGTTTTATACATTTTTAGGTTTTTTTTAGTATTTATTTTTCTTATTTGTTGTGTAGATATTCTGCAGAACTGTATATAAATTATTAGGTTATTTTTAAACTGCATACTATCCTGCCTCAGTGCATATTTTTATCAGTAATGGCCAAATTTGAAGAATCTTTGCCATAACTATTCATGTCGTGTGTTTAAGTGCAATTCTCCACTGGATGTTAATGGGTTTGCAGCAGTGGCCTGATTTTGCTTCCCAGAACTCATTAGCAGTGGCCTTTCAGCTCACTAAACGTTGAGCAAACAAATCCAACAACAACCATCAGCCTGCTGACATTGATTAGGTCAATACTAGACGACTTTGTAATGCAGTGTACATTTATGCCCCATTTACTGTATAGTCAACATTAAAAACTGCATTGACAAACCTTTGAAATCATTCTGACAGTATGTTGTTTTGCATTGTATATGCAGATTTAAACGGGTAAAGATATCTAGTTTTGATATATGACATTAACAAAGTGAAGTGAAAGAGAACCTCTTTTGTAACTAACATTGATACAGATCTGTCATGCTGTGACCAGTGTTTGTTGATGTAGTACTGGATATGCTTACAGTCAGCATAGTAACTGCAGTGACACTGTGGTTTTGCTGCTGTAATTGTGCTCCCTAGATATAGAGAGCCAATGTAGGCCACAAAGCGTTTGAGTGGTCTCAGCAATGCAGACAATGAGGCTTTGTTTCTGGGCTGCAACCTGAGCTCCCCTCATTCAGCTGTCAACCGAGTCCAGAGAGACTGTAAAGAATGTGTGAATTCTTTAAGTGGATAATCACATTATTTCAGATATTTTAGTGACACTGGAAGGGAAAACAAAACGACTGAATGTTTATACTATGATTGTGCTATTAATGTATAACCCATCATTAAATCATCCTGTGTGCACTTGCATCTACTACAGCTGTCCACTGCCTTCTCTCTCTTACCTGATATCAAATATTATCTTGAAATATACATTATGTGGCCAACACAAGTGGTTTGATTTTTCTCTTCTATTATTATGAGGTATTTCATGTAGATATGCTGCTGATGAAGAGTTATTGGCTAGTCAGTGCCTAGGATTAAAGCTACATGGGACATATCAGGGTTAAAGTCGATATGAAGCAGAAAAACAAACCAGCAACTTCAATATCTATAATGTGTTTATGCCGCTTGAGATATTGCTGTTGCTGCTGTGTTGTCTCTGCTGGCGGTGGAGGTGAATCTACTTCTAAAGGTACTGCTCTAACACTACAGCAAGGGCGAGCTAGGTTTTTACAAACTGTACCTGAAAACAGGCGCGTCTGAAAGTCTATATTCTGTAAATCACAACAGTAAAGAATACACAGGCAAAGAGAGAAATATGTCAGCTGATTAAGATTAAGAAATGAAATGGAGGACGATAAAGCGCTGTGAAGCCAATGAAAGGGAAAATCACAAGAAATAAAACGTAAGACATTTGACAAATGAAGCTGAATGAGTCTATTCATGCAGCTCAGGAAATCAAAATTAATTAAAGATAGAAGTGAATTTAACACTGATCAGAAAATTGTGCAAAAGGAACACCAGGAAGAACTATTAACATTCAAAGACTTCCTAAGCAGACAGCAAAGTATCTTAGGTATAGCTACTCGTTTCTGTGGTTCTGTGGATTTCTTTAAGTGACTGTAAACATTCAGTCCTACCTTTAATAACCCTTATTGAGTTATTAAAGGTAGGACTCTAAAACATACCTGCTCTAACTCACTAACCTACACACTAAATGACTAAAGAGTACCACCTAAACAGGTATCACTTTTTAAGGGGGGGATCTTTCATAAAAGTTTAGTGATTTAAGTAAATTTGAAGTACTTAAATAGTACCCTTAAGTGAAGAAGTAAGTACTAATGTGATATTCCACTTCTCCTCTAACTGTTTCTATGTCTCCTGACTTTGGTCTCAAGAATCAGAAATGTAGATTACTAATGAGGTGGGAGAAAGAAAACTTAACAAAGTCATCAGTATGAAATCGATATTGTGCCCACTTTGATTCTATTAGGTGCCTTACCTCCTGTAGCAGGTCAGCCTGCTCAATGGCCTTCAATACATTCTTTTTGGACGTCTCCTGAGCTTCCCCACCCAGCAAGAATTCATCCAGAATGAAGTAGGCCTTCTCAAAGTTGAAAATAATGTCCAACTCACAAACCTGTTGAGCAGAAGTTAAATAACACTGATTATAAATGAAAATAATTTGTAGTCTGTGCTCAACAGGTGGCAAAAATATGATTAACTGTTGCATGAATACACAACATTTGAAAAGAGAGAAGAAGAAGAGAAGAGAGGACACAGCACAAACGCACACTGCCAAAGTATTTATCCAGCAGCTCCACGTATCTGTGGATGATCTCCAGTGTGATGAGCTCGTTGTCCTGGTCCTCTATGGCACAGCAGAAGTACAAGCTGGCATATCTGCAAAAAAAAAAAAGACAAAACAGCCGATTTCAGCTTGACAATTCAAATAGAGAACAACAGCGTTTAAAAAAAGCATCCTTCATGGTGAAAACTGCAACGTCAACCTGACAAAGAGGATATAAGAAAGAGCTGACGTTATGCGTTTTTATCATTTAGACTTGATCTCCAAGTGATATACTGTCGCCCAGCTCGCTGTAATAGTGCTGAGATAGTGGCTCCTTGTTATTAGGGGCTGCTGTTTACTGTGGGCAAGGTATTCATTTAAAAACCAAAAGCCGGATGCAGGAGGCTGTATCAGTTAAGCCTCGTTCTGCCATGGTTCTTTATCCCTGATAATCCCTAAGGCACTCTTTAAGCATGTGATGATTGGCTAATAAAGGAGCAGGTCAGTTGATCCCACCAGCAGGGCAGGAAGGCACAAAGGGCTACCCTGTTGATTTTAGAAAGACAAAATACTGGCTCAAGTCTCAAACTCTACAAGATTGCAACCAGTTGGCATTTCCAATCCATTCTCAATTGATTAACAGTTGTCTTTGAATTCTTGAATTGTTTCATGGTACACTCCATCATTGTCTGCTGTTTGTACAAGTGAATGCAAGGCACAGCCAAGCTCAGGAAACACAAAAGGCTCCAGTTCAGTTGTTCAGTTGTCTGTGGCGCAAAGAAGTGAAGCAAGAGTTTATGCTACCAGGCATAGAAGAGGAAGTTAAGGTGTCAAACCTTTTGAAACAAATTCATTACTCTTTGCAGATGTTGCCAAAATAATTTGCTTCTCAATGTTGCATTTGGCATCGTGATGACACAGTTAGACACTGTGTTAAACATGGCTTTGTTCTCAATTAAAACATATTTTTGGAACGTTGTTTATGACTTTTTTAGGGTTTTATAGTCAAAAGGGGATGTCTTTTTCGAGTGTGGCAAGAAGCCCAGAGCCTTTCTTGGGATTACATTTTCAATTATCAAGTATCAAGGTGATTTAATTTGGCAAAAATGTCAGCAACAGAAGTTCCTATAGTAACAGATTCAGCCTTATCGCTGATCACAGACTGATTTTGACACAAGGTCAGAATTGAAAAGGTATGCACAACTAAATCTAGATAGCTGAAACAACAAGGTTTCTGTTGAGCTGTCTGGACTATTTGTTCTGCTTCAGTGCAACATTTGATATTTTATGTTTCATATTGTGTTATTTTACATCATAAGTGGCCTAAAAATCAAACAGCAGCATCAGTTATTGTGTCCTGAGGCTCAGCTGGCTCTGCGGCATGGTACCATGTACCTACAAATCTGACCTGACGTCTTATTATTTCATTTTTTTCTCACTGAAGTTTCTGTGTCCAAAAGTAACAATGAAATGAAGTATCTATGGCTTCTCATGTCTTGGTACATACTCGATATGTTCTCAAAAATAATTACCATTCTTGGACCTCTTTCATACATTTGCTGAAGGTGTAAGTATTTTCATTTTTGGCACAGAATTATTATATAACACTCAGATTGTAACTCCTAAGAAAAAGAACTTTTGACATGTTGGTCTTCATTACGGAGAATAAGATATATCCTGACCACTGCAGAACAGATAGATTGTCAGGCAGCAGTCCCAACGACTTAACAGTCAGATGACGTGTTTAATGACGCTGATATACCTTAGTATAACGTATTAATATTAAAATGGCAAGGTAACTACTTGAAATTGTTTAATTTTTGGGGGTTAATAAATGGCTGAGGGTCACTGACGAGCTCTGGCACTGAGTCTGTTCCTGTTGGGTCACCAGGGTTCACCAATAGTCTGCCTGCCCGTCCGTTGGCACGGCAACAGAAAATAATGAGGCAAAATTAATGCTCTTTCTTGTTGTAGTGATGACGCCTTCATCTCTTTGATAAAACTCTCCCAATTCCCCAACTGAGTCGTGTCTATGAATGATAGGTCTGTGAATTGCCCAGACAAGTGTGAGAATTGTATTCTGAGAGCGTTCACCCGGAAAACACTTTGTTCATAAACAAGTCCCAATCTCTACCTACCTCTTATACACAACCTTGAGGTCCCTCCATTCTAGAAAGCTGCACATTTTGGGCTTTCGAGCCAGGACTGTCTGCACCAACTCTCTGGTGATCTTCTTTTTCTCCTTATCAGACAAAGGCACGTACCATTTCTGAAGCCTGAGCTTGCCTTGTCGACTGAACAGAAGCATGAACTGCATCTGAAATGAAGAGACGGAGAGAAAAAAAAAACACACACACACAAGAGGAGCTGTGAAACACTGAGAGATGGGAGGAAGGAGTGAGTGATTAAAAGACATCCGCAGAAAGAGACAAAAAGCATTCAGAAGAACACATCTCAACACTTTTTAGGTGATACTGTGTGATGTTTAGGGTCAGACTGATTCAGACAAGTCAAAAAAACTGAAGAAATTATAGGACAATTATAGGAGAAGTGCACAAGTGTTTACCAAGATGTAAGACAAATTCAGTTTAATTCGGTCATTCAACTCAGGAAGTAAATAATTGCATCTATACACCAATTAAATATGTTATATCAAAAGATTGTTAAGTAATTAGTGTGTATGGTCTGCTGCCATGTGTTTAACATAAACAGAGCGCACCGTTTCACTTCCTGGTTCAAATTCAGCCTGAGCGGTTAACCACAGACAACCTATTGAATATTTTCATTTCACTGAAAAAGGTAAAACAAAACTTGGCATTTTAATAGCCAATTCAAACGCCGGTTCACTCCAGTTATACCGCAGACATGACTGAAATCATAACCTCGCCTTATCAACAGCCTGACGGAGGCACCGTTAATAACACCGTTATTCGGCGTTTAGCTTGTTCAGCCACCGGCTGGCCTGTTTAAAATACGACATGCGACCGAGCGAGCATGTGTGTACATTTTCATGTAAATTGTCAAATTATACAAGCTCAAAACTACTTACCTTGAATGAAAACAGTGTATGCCCCTGTGAAGAAATGAACTACCCAACGCCACCCTGAAACACGGCCAGTTGGCATCAAGTTTCTGATTGGCCAATGGAGCTTTCATACCATTGCTCATTGGCTAAGGTTTTATTTTTCGGTAGTCCCCGCCTTTTCGATGCTTTAATTGGGTAGTGTGTGTGTAAGTGGCTGATAGAGACGTCAATCAAAGCACGACGGGCTCGAATGGTTCCGCCCACTTAAACGTCATTAACAGAAGCCTCAGCTAAAGGTTAAACGGGCGGAATAACCAACTTTATTACAACTAGAAGTGGCGAATTTTATAGGAGACATAAGAGTGTGTTACATATGGCTTTTGATAATGTACAATATTACAATACTGTATAGGCTACAATTACATATAGAATGTGAGCAACAAACACTCGTATTAAAGGTTTGGTTCACCTAAAACAAAAGATAAATACATTTTAAAAATCTCACTTGTCGTTCATGTTTCTCCTGTGATTTGAGATATTTGTCTTTGAAATTTCTGCTTCTATTGCAATGCTATATGCAGGTGAATGGAATTTATGTGATTTTTGGTTGATTCATTTATGTGAACTGACCCTTTAAACTACATTTGGGATCTTGCAGCCAACTGGACACAGACAAAGTGCAAATAACAAATTACTTTGCTTGGGTAAGTGATTTCACATAGTGACGTCCCATTCCTCATGCAGCATTTGGAGCCTTTGCAACCTCTTGAAGACACACTGCTCACACAGGTGAAAGAATCCTTAGTTTAAATACAACAAGACATGACATGTGTTTTTATGCCTTTATTAGAGAACCGATAGTAGATAAATGACAGGTCATGAGGGGAGAGAGAGATGCAATAATGACTTGCATAAAGCAGGATTTGAGCCGGAGATGTTGCAGATCATGGTCAGCACCTTAAACCCCCAGGATACTCTACTTTTATATTATATTATATTATATTATATTATATTATATTATATTATATTATATTATATTATATTATATTATATTATATTATATTATATTATATTATATTATATTACATTATATTATAGTTGTGAATGTTGCATTAGGTTTTAACATTTCAAAATATTAACACAAGCCTTTGCATAGGTCTTGGATTCTCAACTTCTTTTGCATGTGACCCCTCAAAACAAAACATTGCTTGCGACTCTTTCAACCAAAGAATGTATTTTCCAACCCCTTCCAACTTTCCAACCCCTGGCATAGATCTTGTTTAACATGGCGTCCATGTATTCATGAGGGCTGTAATCCTGATAGACATCGCTGCCACCATGACACTTGACTCATGAGGAGATGATGATGTATTCAGCACAGGTGCAGTACAATAGATGAAGCAAAGGGAGGTGTCTAAGGACCAATAACGAGTATTAGATAAAGCCACTGCACGCCTGTGGATTACAGTAATCCTATCCACTAGCGTTGTATATCACACACATTGCATTCCAGCACAGCTGAAGAAGACGATGGAGGTCACTGCTCGAGCTGCTGTGCTCTTCCTCCTGCTTCTATCTCAGGGTAAGTCACTAGTGTAAGGCACCAGTGTGAGGGATATTATCAAATCATTATACTCTCTGCCTGAATGGAAGAAATGAGGAATCTCTGTTTAACTTACCTTAGTCTTTTTGTGCAAGATAGAGAAAGTCACTTTTTTTCTGAACTAAAATATAGAAATAACTATATTTCATTATGGTGACAGTAGCAAATGAGCAGTTATGTGTTTGTTATTGTCAATACAGTCAATTTTTTCTATATTATTCCATTTTTTTCTCAAAACCAGTTTCTTCTGGACACATACCGCAATTTATACACATATATTTAACAAAATTGTACTGATTTTGTTCCTTATTTTCTCTTTTTGTTCTGTCAAATTTGGTTTTAGTTTACACATATTATTTAAATATCTACTTTTATATTCCATGCATTCCTATTGATGTGGTATAGCCCTGACTACTGTCCACACACAGGAGGTAAGAGTCCATTAGTAAACCACCTAAAAAAAAGTCTGAAACGTGATTTTAATTGACTCTGAGAGCAAACTCTGGATTAAATCCTTCCCTGTTTGTCCTTCAGGAGGAGGAGGCTGTCCAGGAGGAGGAGCTGCAGGAGGAGGACCAGCAGGTCATCGAGACATGGACGTCAAATGTGAAAGCCTGCACCTGTGACTGTGAATCTGCTGAATCACCTACACGCATCCCCACCGTCATCTCGCCTGTTGCCCCAACCTCACTTCTGCCACCGCCACCACCTCAGAGTCAACCACTGAACTGCATGCCAGGTGAGGTCTGCTGACCTGGATAGACTTGTAGTCCTCTGTTTGTCCCACTCACAGGGATGTTGGACGTCCTTTATCTGCTTTGAAAGTCATGCAAGCTCTTCTGTACCAGGCCAGTATGTTATTAAAAAAGTGATAAATGGGATGCACATAGTCCTTTTCATAATTGTATTATGTGAGGGACGATGACATGTTGGGGAATATTACACACCTGAATATTAATGTATGGCAGAAAGCTCTCCTGTGGAGTTTTTGGGTGTCTGTGGACACACAGAGAGTTGCAAACGGTGTGATGGATCACATAGCCGATGGTAGCTGTGTGATCCAAATGAGTGTCCTCAAATGCACTCAGCCTGGTCTTGGCTCTGTTTCTTCATCTCTGCGGGGCTTTAACATCGCCATCCACAGTGATCTTGAGATCCTCTTACTGGGGTCTGAACTTGAAACTTTTATTGAGATAATGACAGTTTGGAGTTAAGAAACTGTGAGGAAGAGAAGTGGAATGGTGAACAGCAAATGCTGTTAGATAATCTCATTACCTGTGCAGGAATGTGATGAGCAGATTAGGGAGCCTAAAATAGGGCTTGCCCTTCGTCTAATAGCTTGATACTGGGCAAGGAAGCACACATCAGATGCTGTCCCGATCATCTTCCTCTGCCTTATCACGCAAACGTTAGAAACTTCTAAGAAACTCAGTTAATCACTGAGTGTGACAAATAAGACACATCATCAAGTGACTTCCTCCTCCTAAAAGTAACTTCTAAGAGAATCTCTCAAGTGATCACATATATGCTCAGAGAAGGAAAAGCCAATCAGAGATGTGGACAGATATTGTACAATCTTTGAAAAAATCTTTACAGTTTACTCAGTGGTATTTTATTCTGCAAGAACATATACAATTATACATTTTTTAAATGAATTTTATTTATATGAAATCTTTAAATCTCAGGAGTAATTAACATGATATTAACATCAATCTAAGATATTTGTTATGTATAAGTATATAAAAAATAACATAGAAAATCGGCTGAAATGGAAACAAAATTCAGCTGCCAGACATTCTGCTATTGATCGATGAGGTACATCAAAGAAATCATATAATAAGGAGAATTTAATTTGTTTTGAAAAAATATAAAGTAAAAAAGAGAGGTGTACGATCCTAAAGGAGTGAATATATCAGGTAAAAACAACTCTGTTCTTAATTATACTGCTTCAGATAATGTATGATTCATCATGAACAATTATATTTTGTACAATCAGACAGAAAACAGGTGTGTTCTGCTCTTAACCAAATTAAGAGATCTCTGGAGCGCTCTAAAATGTAACAACATCTCTAAGTCAAAAACAATTTTGCTCAAGAGCTTTTATTCTTAAGTTTGTGAGTAAAAGTGACAGATATTTACTTTTATCTTTTTTACTCTATCTTCCAAATTGGTCAAATCAAGTCTGTCATGCATTACAAACAGCTCAGCCTTGTCTTGATATCCACAGAGAGTTAATGAACCATTTGAAATTGTTTCCTCCACAGAGTGCCCCTACCACAAAGCCCTGGGGTTCGAATCTGGATCTGTGTCATCAGACCAGATCAGCTGCTCCAATCAGGAACAATACACTGGCTGGTACATCTCCTGGATCCCCAACAAGGCTCGTCTTAACAACCAAGGCTTTGGGTAAGTCATGACAACCCACTTTTCTTCTTGTTATGACCATTGTAAATATACGAAAAAAATTGTGTATTTTGACTGTATTTTTGTTTTTGTTAGGTGTGCTTGGCTTTCCAAGTTCAATGACCAGTATCAGTGGATCCAGATTGACCTAAAGGAGGTGGGAGTGGTGTCTGGCATCCTCACACAGGGTCGCTGCGATGCTGATGAGTGGATTACTAAATACAGCATCCAATACCGCACCGTGGAAACCCTCAACTGGGTCTATTACAAAGACCAGACAGGCAACAACAGGGTAAGTACTAATACTAATCAGCAGTGTGGGGAAACTGAGTGTGAATTTTGAATTGTGTGAACTTCACAAATTCAAACATGCTTTAAATTTGCTCAAATTGGATCGTTCAATTTTTTCTTGGACAATCCATTAACTGTTTGGTGTGTAAAATGCCAGCAGTTTGATAAATACAAGTCCTGATCTAATCAAGGCAAGAGAACTGCCCATCACAATCACCCAGAGCCCAAAATTATTCACTACTGTAATTTAGGATGACAAAAAGCAGCAAATCTTAACATAAAAAATAAAATGTTTGTTATTTTTGCATGAAAAATGATCCGTTAGTAGAAGAGTTGCAGATTAATTTTCTGATCAACTAATTGACAGAAAACATCAGTTAGCTTATTAAAGGAAACTTACACACCAACCATGCACTGAACTTTAAATATCTTTAAAAAATATGTACAGTAGTAGTGACCCAATGATAAATATCATAAAATTACACATTCTCTGGAAGACACCAGTTTGTATGTGAAAGAAGTAACCAGGAGAACTGCACATACAGACTTTTTCAAGCTGTTTCATTAAGGAAATACAATAATGAGCAGCCTCACAATAGCTGTTTTTGTCCAGATAGTCATAGATATTCAAAGCCAAACACACTGCCTATACATCACTGAGGTTTAATGGAGCATTTATCCGTGTTGTCTGTTGCTGTTGTCGACTTATATACCTCCCATTTATATCAATCGTAGCCTATTAACAGTGTATTGCTGGTAAGGTGAGGGGGAAACTAATCATCAATGTATTTTGAATCAATGGTTCAATCAAGGGGATCTTTTCTTGTGACCTTTTGTCATCAGGTGGATGTCAAACAAAACATTTCCCTTCTCAGACTTTTATATTGTACATGTAATTTTCAGAGGCCTGAAGAGGTTAAAACAACCAAGTATTATACAAGAAAGGCGCAAAGGTCAGATTAAAGTCCCCAATTCCGATTAAAAGTCTTTAAAAGTGTTGCAAAATTTAGTCTTCATTATTTCCTCTCTTGTGGTGCCTTGTTAGCAGTTGGTTATTGTAGTAATCAAGTAATCAAGTAGAGTCAAAGTAGTCAAACTACTACTCAAGTAAACGAATCAAATAAGGCTTTACTAGATAATAGAATAAAATGATTTGCTGCTTTTTGATGTCTTAATTACAGTAAAGTGAATAATTTTGGCTCTGGATTATTATGATGGGCAGTTCTCACTATTTTCTGATGTTTTACTAACCAAATAGTTAATGGATCGCTGAAGAAAATGATCAGCAATAGATTGACATAATAACTTTTTACTAAAACATGATAAATTGTCTGGGCTGATATTTTCTGATCCACTAATCAAAACTATAGATGGGATCTTTAAGGAAGTCAATACAGTGATATCAGCATGTTGAACAGATCCTGTAAAGCTTGTTATCACTATAACTGACTGTCATTTTCTCCTTGATAGCAATATGTTAGACTTATCTCCTTCTGCATCAGATTCATGTTGTTTATGCTGACTGAAAGGTTCCAGCACCGATGAAAATGCCACGCTATGAGTTCAGATGTCACTTTTATGAAGATATATTTTGTTTGACTGCATTCTACTGAATAATCTCTCAGAAAAAGGCGACACAACAGGGATTAGCATAGCATTTTTGATGTGGGGACTTTAGTTTTCACTTCTGTTTTGCTTTCAAATGGTCCTCATCAATTTGTATATATAAAAATCTATACCAAACATAATGTGGAATCCAAATGTAAAAAAAAAAAAGTTGTCTCAGTTTATTTTAGTTTAAAATGAGACTTTGTAAGCCACTGTCACTGTCACTCAGCAGCCACTAAGTGACATTTAGGGGACATTGATAAATGCAAGATTAGCAAAAGTGGAGAAGAATCATAAAGTCAGTGAAGTGGCCCAGTTTTTCCTGATTCATGACCCTGAATAATAAATGTGTAGAGACAGGCGTGATATAATGACCCGTAAATCTTTACATGCTTTCCACTCTTCAGGTCTTCTATGGGAACTCTGACCGCTCCTCCACGGTGCAGAACCTGCTACGCCCACCTATTGTGGCCCGTTACATCCGCCTGCTGCCGCTGGGCTGGCACACCCGCATCGCCATGAGGATGGAGCTGCTGATGTGCATGAACAAGTGTTCTTGAAGTGCACTCAGCCTGCTTTCCCTTCCCCTGCCAGCCTGCCGCTTGCCAAAAGGGGGACACTGGTCCAGCATCTGGAAGATCTATCGTGTTACCTTGTAATGACCTTCATGTTTTTAACATGTCTGTCTTTCTTTGGCGAGGCTCGAAGCAAACTAAGTCTGGGCAGGTGGACATGTTTGGTGTCCTTTGATGCATTGTTTTGTCTGTCTTAAAATCTGTATAAATTAATTGTTTTAATATTTAAATATCCACACAACACATTCCAGTTGAAAAGGCATTTTTGGAGGTCTGTGTTCTTCATGAAGCTACAAGAGAGAAATAAAGATGTGGTTACTCATTCATAAAAGTCTTTGAATTAGAGTCAAACACTGTTTTGCAAAAAGAAAAAGAAGATTGTACAAGCTCAGTGTCAAATCAAACGAGTTTGTTTTTATTTGAGATTTACTGTTACATATGTAAACATGAATATTCTAAAATTGTTAAGCATTCATTTGTGGGTTTATGTTCTCATGTAAATGCTCTGTTGGAAAAAAAAAGCAGATAAAACACTGACTATGCTACTAATTTGTGTCTGTAATAAAAGCACAAACTTAATACTTGATTTCATTTAAACAGTTGAGATAAACATCTTCTGTTATAAATATTACCAAACAAGTAGTCACACATCAGTATTAATATAATACACGGTGTTCCTTCAGCAAAACATTAATCCAAAGAGAGAAACGTACTGTGTCGAGTACAGAGTGTGCACGGTCCTCACAGATGCACCACACACAATACGATACGGTCATGTTTGGACTCAGTGTGTTTACTGTGGGAGCGTCAAGTCTCCACACACTGTGCACATGATGAACATGAAGTGAGGAAGAATTTACAGAGTCAGAGCAATATTGCTGAAAACACACAGTCTCTTCAAAGTGCAACGTTAAAAAGTTTAAGTTTTATTTTTCTGCCGAGCTACTTTCATGGCACTTTATCTCAGACAGAAAACGATGTTACAGTGCGGAGCGTCTGATCCCACTGTGGTTTGAGATTTCTTTAACGCTCGTCCCAAGTGGCTCGATGTGTGAAATCAGTTAAAAATGAACTAGTACACCCAGAATGGCTTTTGAAATCCTCTAACTGCTGTAAAAATTGGTGTGTGACAATGATTAGGAAAAAAAAAAACAACAACTTGCATTTCATGTTTTATAAATCAAATTTTTACAGCAGTTAAACTGTATATAATATTTTGGATGTATTTGTGCATTTCTTTAACTGTATTAAACAAGTAGAACCACTTAGAAGTAGCTTTTGTGAAATCCTTATGTAGGAAATGAGCAACAAAAAGACTTCCTTGTCTCCTGGTAGTGAGGGAAGTTATCAGAGAGAGTCACATCCTTCCATTTCAGATGTCCTTTGCCATAAACTGGATCCTTGAAGTTTGCTCAAAACAGTGCAACCTATCAAGGTTTTACTACTGTATGATTCACCAGTAAGGGTGCTTCATAACACTCGTACATACATAAACATTTCAGCGTTTAAAGAAATTAATTTTAGATTACAATACTACAAAAAATACCTTCTGTATATTCTGTTATAGTGTTATTATGTTTGTTCTATTGGACGTGATTGAGGTGTGACCATAGTTTTAATAATTTTATATATATATGAAACTGATGCATGACAAGTCAGTGCCTAACTGTTAATATGCTGTAATCTCAGTCAGAGAGAGTAAATGCAGTGCTTCGTTATGTCCTACAGAGGGCGATGTAGGTTAGGATTTCTGTCAGTTTATGGCACCATAGTGTCTAAAATGGCTGCATTTCAAAAAGACATAAAAACCTAGATATCCTAAAACAAACAAACAAACAAACAAAACAATCAAATCTAAGCTTTATAGATTGTCAGTGCCAACAGCTATATGTTCAAGAACAAGACTGCTTTGACATTTTGAGCTTCTGTGACCAGTATGACAGAGCACATCCAAAAGCAGGACAGTTTGGACGAAGAGTTACAATCCCGAGTGAGATGAACACACATTACTGACATTACTGTACCAATCTCTATTGTAACAACTGATAAAACTTTATTTGTTTAGAATGCCTTAGATAGTCTTAAGGAAATACTACGCAGTAAAATGTACTATATTTCTATATTGAATAGAAACAAAAATACTTACACTTAAAATCTACACTTTATCTATCCATCTATATATATTTAATTTGTAATGTATTTACTTTATGATACAAATTATAATCAGAATTACAGAAGTAATAATATAAAGTCTATCAAACATGGAAGCTTTAAAAAAACATTAAGACATAAAAAGGCTTTTGGCCTGTTTGCAAGCAGTGTTTAAACTGAAGGTTTGGTATCTTGTGTTTTCGTGTGTGTGTGTGTGTGTGTGTTCAGCAGGTGTACTGTTACGCAAGGGGGGGATGTGGGAGCAACAGAGGGGGAAACAGAGGAGTCTGAGGTGGATCTGAGAACTTTAGATTAGAGATCACAGAGCCGTCTCTTTCAGGTCGTTGAGGTTTGGCATACGAGACCTGGAGGGGCGTCCGAAGCCATGCCCGTTCTGGCCCCCCTTGATGCTCATTTGCTCCGGGTAGGGGTTTCCTTCAGGGCGGCCCAAGGCGGACGTGTGCCAGCCGGACTCCAGCTGTGTGGGTAGTGGGTAGCCTGTCTGTCGGCTCTTCAGCTGGGGCGTACTGACCCCTGAGTGACCCCTGCTTTCGGTGAAACCACCTTGAGCAGAGGCTGGATTAGGTAGCGGTTGGTAGCGCATATCAGAGGGTGTGGTCTGGTTGGAGGATGAGGAAGAAAGGTGCAGGAGCTTGCGCAAAGACTTCAGTGGCTGACTCTAAAAAAGGACAAGTCACATGACAGAAGATCAACATATTTAAACCAAATCTTTCAAAATAAAAACAGAAAACACTTTCATTTCTTCTTTGAGACTAACCGGCGAGTGTGAATCAGACAGTTTCTCAGGTGGCCAGTCCTTGTCCCTGTCTCGGTCTCGCTCTTGGTCCCGGTCTCTGCTCTTGTCACGAGTCCTGTGGCGGCTGCTCTGATGACCCGAGGACCTGGAGGACTTCTGGATGACTGTATCCACCCCATCACTAGGAACCTGTCACATCGTGCATGTAGATATCATTCAAATCAATCAGTTCAAATATACAACCTCACACTTATGATCAAGGTAGGTCCACACAAACTAAAGAACAAGAAATGTGCTTACAAATTGTGTTTTTAGGTGAAATAAGTGTGACATTTCAGCCACAGCCACTTCGTTACAGTGAAGGTTACAGCATACAGATCCTATATCTTATAAAAATGTGTGTTTCTTGTGCACATTTTGTATGTTTGTAGTTTTCCTTACATGTGTGGACCTACCATTGCCATGAGTCTGGTGACAGGTCTTTGCAATATTTGGTCTTGAGTGCAGTGGAGTCTAATAAAAATTAAAAGCTGGAAACTCTGGATTTGTTGATCTGAGGAAGAGGAGAGACAACTCCTCTTGTTTATTGATAAATGAAGCTCTTTGTGTGATATTTGCCACTTATCCAGTCCATGAGAAATCTGAAGCCTGCAATATACACATTACCCCCCTCCATCCCCAACTGCCTGATTCCTCCTGGCCAGATTGCGTTTATTTGTGCTCTGTCATCAGCAGTAACCCTCCTCTCAGAATCTGAACAAACTGCCGCATATAAATAGAAATGTGAAGGGAAGAAAGAGTCTCAAACACCTGTTTCATGCTGAACCATTGCTGCCACTGAGATGGCAGTCAGTTTCACATGTCAAAATGTGTCTGCTTTTATATTTAGCAACTATTTTGTCAGTTGGTACCCCCTCCTTCCAGATCTCTGCTCTATAATCAAGATAAAATGATCTAAAAAATTAACCTAGATAGAAATTGATCAAATGCTTCCATGATACATACACACACACACACACACACACACACACACACACACACACACAGAGTCTCTCTCTTCCTCTCCTACACACTTAATCACACCCCCAGCACACCAATGTGAAATATATATATATATATATATATATATATATATATGTATATATATATAGGCATATTAAGTTTTAAAAAATTTTCAGGCGAGACAGTAACCACTTAGATTTCCAATATGTGGTTAATTCAAATAATGCCTATTTGGAAATTTGCTCCAATGTTTTCGGAGATGTGAGGAGCTGCTGACCGGTTGTGACCAGCTGGTCATCTCAGCTGCTAGCAGCCCGACTCCTGATCGGCCGGTCAACAAGTCGTCATAACGAGGAGAATATAATCTGATGAACTGATCTGTGCAGCTCTTTGGTAATTTATCGCTGGCTCTAATGTCTCTGTAGCATTTTTATATATGATATAATTCCTTTTGGAAGATAAATGTTGGTCTCACAGATGAAATCTAACAATTAACAAAAGGCCCTATTTCAAATCGGCTTCAGTCAAAGCACCTTATTATTATTTCTCACCTGCATTCTGTGAAGATCCCCCCACTCTGCCTCTGATTGGCTAATACCCATTTCCTTTGTTGGTTATGTTGGTTAGGTTTAGGCATGAGGAGTGAGATTGGTTAGGGTTAGGCTAAGAATATCAGGGTCAGAGCCAATCAGAGGCAGAGTAGGGGCGGGTCTTCGCAGAATGTGGGTGGGAGTCAAAGGAGAAAGGTCTATCTGCAGTCTTGCAGACCTACATGACACATCCGCTTCACTACATCACACATCCACTTTACTACACTACATACCCTGCCTGATGTTGTTACCCAAGCAAGTAGCTCCGGGTCTGAAAAGTGAAGCCAATGCGGAAGTGACTTAAACCTGCATTCTATCTAATGGCCAACAGGGGGCAACTCCACTGGCACCAAAAAGAAGTCTGATTGTATAGAAGTCTATGCTTTAAGACGTAGGTACATTGTGACTGCCAAGTCGCTACCACAGCAAAAACGTTAGTTAGGTAACCTCAGATTCAGTAGAGTACAACAGAGTATAGGCATAGCTGTAGCTGTTGCTATTTCAGTGTGTTTTCAGTTCATGAAAGTTTATTGTAACATTTTGGTCGCCTAAAAAGTCTTGTTCTGTGTTTGGTTGTACTAAAAGACCCTCTAATGAGTCAGATGTTCAGTTTTTCTGGTAAATGCATTTTCTTTCAATGGTTTAAAGCCTGTTTTTGCTAGTGAATATTAGCATTAGCATTTTCACAGTTAACCATAGACTGTAAATGCACTGTGCTAACCAAGCTAGCAGCTAGCATTAGGGTCAGCTCCACTCTCTTGCCCAAATATGGTCACTTCTGGCTCCAAAAATCCAAAATGGTGATGGCCAAAATGCCAAACTCAAGGCTTCAAAATGGGAGTCAACAACCCTGACCCCTAACCCTAACCATCCATCACCTCATGCCTAAACCTAACCAAGTGGGTGTGTCATGTAGTAAAGTGGGTGTGTTGTGTAGATACTGTGAGTCTGTAGATAGACCTACTTGGAGCAAAGCCCGGCGCACTTCCTGGGGGCTTGGTCGCCATGTGTCACCACTTCCTGTATCTGTCGTTTCAAATTAAAAGCCCTCTAGCATTTCATACACGATCCAGCCATATACTATATTTTGACCTAGTTTTGTTTTTATTTCATCTCTCTCATATCTTTGTCTTCTCTTTCTTTTCTTTCTCTCCTTAATTGCAAATATTTATTTCTCTAACCGGAGCTTGAGCTTAAAGAAGCCAAATTTCACTGCCTTCAATGTTTGTGCGGCTGTATTGCTGTGCATGTGACAAAGAAAGCTCTTGAATCTTGATAAGCAGCAAAGCTCTGTGTAAGTGTAACCAGACACACAGACAACAGACTCCTTAAAACTTATGTGCTTAACTTAAGCCTGAGCGCTCTCATTCATCCTCAGCTCATAACCAGAGACATGCTGTTAGAGCTGCAGCTGAAATCAGTGGTGACTGATCAGAATCAGACGGACCGACAAAGTGAACACAAAAATGACCAGTCAGATCCATACTTGTGATTGGAAGAAAAATTCCTGAACAGCCCTGCTTTTCATTACATAAAAAAATTCAAAGAGTAAAAGCCGGTTGCAATAAATCTATTATTTAATCTGTTATTTAAATATTCATAGGCACGTCATTGCCTTTTGGGCAAGAGTTGTACTAATGTACTTGAGAAGATGGATCTAGCTGGTTTATGTTGGCAATTCATTATTACATGAATGAACCATATTTCTCAAAACATGTTTATGATATTTAAAAAGAAAACGACTGAAAACGAACTTAAAGCAAAACAATTATGCAGGGTTGATTATTGGTGTTAATGCATGCAATGTTAGATATGAAGCATGGAGTTAGGAGGTGAGTAGGATAGTGTAAAACAGCATGTACCATGGGAGAGGACACTACAGGGAGGACTCTCACAGAGGAGCTATACTTTATGTTATTCTTTGGGCTAAACAGAGGGAAAAGACATTTCTTGATGACAGGAGGCCTTCCATCAGGGACTTCCATCTGTAATATAGAGGCACATGACTGGTGGCACAGGGAAACATGACGCACATGACAACAACAAGAAGTGATTTTATCTCTCAGTAAAGTTGCTATTAAGAGCATTAAACATTTGAAAAGCAGATGAAGAGATATGTAGACAGACAGTACATATGCATGAAATTCTGCATCCAGACATGGTTCAATAATGTTTGAATCGTAGAGTAAAAGTATTTGACATACAACTCACCATTTGAGATTTTTTCTTTTTCTTCTTTATTGCTCTGAAGAATCCCTGCTTTTCCTTTTCTTTGGATGGCTCAGAGGGGTTCAACACTACAGTGTCTGGGCCGGTCCTTGCAGTAAAACATAGAGCAATGAGCATGTTGTCCTGACTAACTGTATAACATTCTTCAACCCACAATCAGACCTGACAATTTGTGTTAAAGCAGCCTTGTCATGTGAGCAGTTTGAAATTTAATCTGACAGTAAATTGTTTCACAGAGCTATGGGCAATGAGCAGATTAGTGTTGTTGTCAATGTAACTCTGGTTTAAGATGATGTTCTTTTGTGGTCATTGGAGATAATTACCAGGGGTCGAAGGCTGGCTGGCGTTTGGAGTGGTTCGTCAAATTGCTGCCGTCCCCTGCCAGGCCAGAGCCACGGCTCTGACCCCTGCTATCATGGAAGGAGTTGTCTGGCCGGGGAGAAGGGACTGTTCAAACAAATACAACAAATACTGTAAGTGCATTCACCTCTTGATGCACCGAGAAAAATCAACAAATTCAGATTCTGCACAGCTGCATCACATTTAGCAGGCTATACCCAGTAGCTCAAAACTATTTTGAAGCACACTGTAGTATCAATAATTATCAGACAAGACTGTGATTGTAACCAAAAAACTCTCAAATATCACTATTGGTACAAGGCTCAAAAAATCTAATATGGCTCTGAATATATAGTATTTTAAAGATCCTATAATCACTTTAAAATTGTACACACAGTGGCTTTAAGTAGGGCCTTATCAGTGGAAATATCTAATTTGTGAGAAATTCTTTTCTCAGCTGCAGTAAACTGTAGTCAAGTGATGCTTAAATCTGAACTGACGTCTTGATCTCGACGGTGCAGCGAAAGAAAGAGAGGCATAGCTAGAGATATCAGTGTGACTAAACCAACCTCTGTAGAAGCTGCCCACCCTCCTAGGCATGGATTCACTGTAGATGTTGCGGTTCTCTTTGGAAGAGCCCCCATCTTCTGTTTGCTGGTCGTGATATAAGCCAACCTGAGTCACAACAGAGGAACTAATCACACTCAGAAGGCCACCTGCTTTGCATGTTTCACTATCTGAGCTGATATTTTTATTTTATTATTCTGAAAGGACAGAAAGAAAAGGGGAGGCTTGTTGATCAGGAAGTGGTCATTATAATAAAACAACAACATCTGTAGAGGCTATAAATGTATTCCAGAGTCAAACTGAAATGTGCTGCCATGACAAGCTTGACTGTGCTATCATAAGTAGTCACATTAGAGGGAAGCAAAGCACACAGTGAAAATGAAGAGGCATCTGATGCGCAGAGACAGAGAAAGAGAGAGAGAGAGAGAGAGAGAGCAGTTCATGACAGCAGTATCCACCCACATCCACACTCTCGGAAGACTGGATGTGGGTGGGGAATGGTGGGTGCAGGCAGAATGTCGGACCTCGCTTTTTTGCCGCTGTGTGTGAAAAGATGCGGTGTTGTCCCTTGTGGAGTCCCTTATTGGGGGTCTGCTGTGGGTGACCTCAGTGGGTGCCTGTTCGCTCTGTTAATGGAGACATGATGAAGCATGAAGTAAGCTCAGCATTGCAGCACACACATGCAAATACACACCGGCACACACTATATATACTATATGTGTATATACAGTATATATAAACATACAGGTAACATGATTTACTGTATATTCTTACAAGAAAGCCACACTCTAAACCATTAAGATGCTGCTGCAGCTATGTTAATCCTGCCATTCCTACAAACCTGGGAAACTGACCAATAAGATCTGGCTAAAAACCTAAACACAGATCCTGATATTTTCAGATGCCACCAGAATAAACCCTGGCTGCATGGTTGCTGAGACTGAGACTGAGGTAGAGTTATCCAACACAACCTGGTGTAGGCATTTGATATGATTAGATCCTGTGGGCTTAGGCTTTCCTTAAGGTTGGAGAGGTTCGATGTGGGCTGATGACTGACCCTGCTCATGTCTTCTTCTCTGGAGGAGCCCCCAGAGTGGCGAGGCAGTGTGCGGTGCTGCAGCTGTGGAGACAGGAGCTGCAGGCTGCTGGCTCTGGTGGGCATGCCCTGCCCCACCACTAGCCCCTCGTCCGTTCCGTGTGTCCTCTGGTGGTCCCTCCGTACATACATGGAGTGGCGGTGCGGCCGTTGCTGGGAGGAGAAGGGGCTGGTGTATCCCTGACCATAAGACATAGGGTCATGCGGGGCGGACAGAGAATGAGCGTGACTTCTTTCGATGCCACTCTCTCCTGGGTCCAGGGCATCTGGCGACTGGGCCTCTTCTGAGGCCTTGTGGCGGGTGGAGGAGCGCCTGTATGACGAGTCCAGCGTGTTGCTCTCTCTGTCCGCGCGCATACTTCCTCTGCCAGCTGTGCCGGGTCCCAGTCTGTCAACTCGGCGGGCTGCTGGGCTGCTCGGAGCTGTGAGGTCAAGGCAGCTGGAGGGGAAATAACGAGATGTAGGCTCATCGGCGTAAAGATGCACATCATTCAAGTTCCCCACTGACTTGGCATCACTAAGCGTGCCGTAGCTCTTTGATAAGTTCAAGTAGGCGAACTTAGAGGAGGACGGCGTGGAGCTGTGAGACTCCATGTAGCTGTGTCGACTGTGTTTCTCCCCTGACTGAAGCGTGTTGGTCTTCCCCTCCACAAAAGAGTGGCGGTTCTGCTGCGAGCGGAAGTTAGATTTGAGGTACTTGGCTCCGGGGCCGTCGGACACCTTGGACCCCAAGTTCATGTCGAAGTCGCCCTTGCTCTTGGCCTCGCCGGGGCTGAGCAGATGAGGCAGGTTGCTGCTGGCCATGTCCATGTTGCACGAGGTGGAGTGGTTGAAGATCTGCGGCTGGTAGTTCTTGGGATGCAGGGTGGGACTGAGGTTGATCGCTGTGGGCATGTTGCCGTTGAGAAAGCCGTCGTTGCTGGGGTGGAGGTCTTCGTGCCGAGGCAAGCTGGAGCACTCTCTGCTGCTGGAGCGGTGGCTTCCTGAGCTCTTTCCCCCGTGGCTCCTGACCAAGAGAAGAAAGGCCAACAGTAAACATACTGCGCATCAGAAAATGTCTGAAATCCTCTAACAAAGGGCAAGATGTCTACATAAATGTCACTACACAGTGACTGCACAGATAATGGCCCACAGGGGGGTTGTTGACAGGAAATAACCGGTTACATTTGCATTAGACATAACAGAGACACAAGCTTAAACTAGCTATAGTGCGCACTGCTGACCTGCTGGGGGTGGTGTTGTCTCCATGGTGAGGTTTTCTCTTGGAGGAGCGTACAGGTGTAGGTGTAGGTGGGCCGGGCCGCTCCACCAGCCGCAGGGTCTGGAAGGCGTGGTGGTTCAGGCTCTGCTCTGTGAGAAAGCGCTCCGTCGGGTTCAGCAATAGCAGGCTCTAACGCACAAAGACACAGAGGAAGCCTGTGAGTCCTCGAGACACCCCGAACATCCAGAGCTCGCAAACAAACTGAACAGTCATGCTATCCTAAGCCATTATCATAAAAGTCAGACTGCTGCATTTAATTGTGTCTTACAGCCACCAAACAAAGATGTGAAATATGATTTGTGACATTTGCTTTTTTCTTACCGGAATAAATATGTTTAATAACCTGTCTCCATATGCTTTAATGAAAGCTGAATCCTGTATGAAGGCACTCAAAATAAAACCTCTGAACTAAAGATAGTTTGTGCCCTCCAACAGCTGCTTTGTTTCCACATAACTAAAAGTTATAGAGGCAGCAACTTTTCTCAGTTCCTTAAGACAAAATCAGAAGCAATTATTCTTTGTGAGCGACGTAGCTTCTCATTGGCAGTTAGCAAACATATTTCATTCAATTAATTTCTAAAGTCGACTCAAGAAAGCCTTCACACTGATTAGTAGTGAGAGAGATGCCTGTCCTTGCTGAAGTCAGTCCTGATGACATTATGTTAGCAGTGAGTCATTATCTGCTGGGAAAAGCGCAAGTGCACAAGCACAGCCCACATTCTTGACATGGAGCTCCTGTTTACAGTGCAGACACAGCAATAACAGCAGTGCTGGAACCAGGATGTGAGCTGAGAGATGCTGAAGCAGTGAGGAGGCATCATGCAGTCACGACATAAAGCGACGATAATGATGTAATTATCACGTCGAAAATTTTAGTTTTCATGGTTACAGTATCCTTTCATGATAGCATGTAAGCAGGAATGAACTGAACCTGAGAAAAAAAAAGGTTAAAAATAAAAACATTCCCTCAGCAGAGAAGCTTTGCCAGACCTGTGATCCCTACCTTCAGCAGGTCCAGCAGGGCTCCGCCGATGATACCAAGGTATCTTCGCTCCAAGGTTTGGGGGTGGTTCACAGCAGGGAACTAAAAGAAGAAACAGTGAAAAATAGTACAGTCAGAAATGTTGCCAGAACAAATGTTCGAGAGATAAATGATCAAAGAATCAGTACTGTGTAGAAAGACAGGAATATCAGCCACCTGTAGTGTGTACAGAGCAGAGTATGTGTAATGATGTTTTTGTTGCATGTTTGCATCCAATATTATGCAAATGAGATGATGCTCTAAAAGTGTGTGTTAATTGAGATTATAACCTTTCTTCTTCTTTTTATATAGTAGTTTTTTTAAAATATTGGTTTCTTGTGATGTTATCCTGTAGACGTTACCACTCCTGAAATTAAATTCTGACCGAGAGCACCGTTTTCTTTCACATCCGATCTCCTTATATCAAACTTTTATTTTCATAGATTTAAGAAAGATTCTGCCTGTCGTGAAACTGTTGTTTGCCAAAAAGACATCCAGAAGCTGTTCATTTTACATCACAAGTTTGCAAGTGTTACAGAAAGCACAACGTAGGTGGCCAACATGATGAAACAATCATCAAACATACTGTGTTCAATCACGAGTGTCGTGCGGTTTCTTTCTGGTCTGCTACATAAATATTTCAACAAAAACACAATTCTCCTCTCAGTGCTAGTCAGTTCAGACAGGGTGACGCTCTCTACTTATTTGAATAAGAGCAGGCATAGAAATTTTGTATAAGATTGTGGATTTTTTTTTCCTTGAGTAAGTACTAACAATAGCAGGTGTTTGATGTTTATTCAAGAAATATCCCCGTCCACCAATTGCCCCACAGGTCTCCGACATTTTTAAAAATGCAGCGTTATCAAGCAGGAGCCTGATTAATGAGTATTCGCTGTCAGGGATTCACCAGGGGGCAGTTTGCAAAGTAATAATTATATCCTGAGGCGTGGGCAGGGAGGGGAAAGGGAAGGATGACCAGGGTCTGTTGTACCATCAGCCTACCTCAGAAGACTTATCACAGCCTTCCTTCACAGAGCATACAGGATACAGGATACATGATACACGATGAGTCATTGTGATCCAATCAGTCACGGCACAGCAAACTCAGCCAGGAAAAAAAAAAACCAAAAAAAAAAAAAAAACCCAAGCAGAGTGTGCGGAGACAGCAAGGAGAGAAAATAAATAAGGGAAGGAGAAAAGAGGAGGAGGAGGCAGAGAGAGAGACTGCAAACGAAGATGAAGTGAAGAGCGATGGAAGAAAAAGAGGAAAAGGAGCTGTAATAGGAGCAACATGAATCATCTGGGTTAAGCGGAGTGAGGGTTAGGGGTAAAAACTGTGAGAGTGGCCTGACGTTACCCGTAGCCCATGGAAGCGGGGGTTGTTATAGAACAGCTTCATCTGCTCTGGTGGCAGAGGTCCCAACACTTTCTGGATGGTGAAGAGTTGGTCAATCTCACTCTCTCCTGGAAACAGAGGCTGCCCATCACTCAGCTCTCCTAAGATGCAGCCCACTGACCACATGTCCACTGCCTTCCCGTAAGGAGCCCTGGGACCAGAGATTTAAGGGGTTGGTGATGGAGGCCAGGTATAAGATTAGATACTAAAAGGAAATGTCAGCGTAGTTAACTGTTTACCATCCACTAGATAAAGCTAAAAGAAAATACTGGACGTACCCAAGCAGGAGTTCGGGAGAGCGGTACCATCTAGTGGCCACATACTCGGTGTAATTCGCATCAGTCCCCTCAGAGAGATTACGTGCAAAGCCTGGTAAGAGAAGACAGAGGAAGCAACATAGTACAATGAGGAGCTTTTTGATATACTCTACATGCTGAGACATCTAAAAAGGATTTCAGCTGGACACCTCTTTGTGCACTCATTATGATTCAAAGGTATAAGTCATTGAAGTAGTTGAGTTAAGTAAAAGCTGCACTCAGATACTCAGAGAGTTGATGAGTCCTCTGAGAATACATTGTACTGGTAAAAGGAGCAATATTGATCTTACTTACGGTAATCACTTCCTTGCTAAGAGTTATATGAGAAAATTGGGTCTTATCAATCTTCTCATCTTACTCTCGGTAAGAGAGTGAATAATCATACTTCCCAAAATGTCAAACCTTTCCTTTAAAAACATTTTAAGGAAACGTTAAAGTCCTCCTCCGTGCAAAATTGTGTTTTGCTTATTGTAACTTCACTTGAATGTTTGAGCTTCACTGTGCAGAATGATGCAGATTGGCACAAAAAGGTTGTTTTCACATTCATCTGCTGAACGGGGAAAATTTCTCTTTCATCACCAAATCTCCAAAAGTACCTATGAATGTATATCACAAGTACCTATATCACAAGTATTTTAGCCAATCATGGACCAGTATGCAGATTATTCAAGTGTTATGTGGAAACTTGAAACCTCCAGTGCAAATACACTGAGAATGGACTTTTCATAGAAGTAGGAGACAGCTTGTGTGTTGTATTTTAACTTTTGAAAAATATTTACATATTCATAGATTCTGGATTTTTCAATGAGGGAGGAGTAGATGTAATTTTAAGAAAAACGTTAATTGTCAGAACAATGACGTAAAGAGTTAATTGAACTTTTTGAACAAATGATTATTCCCAGCAGAGACTTTTTATACGTCTTAAAACATGTCTGGGTTCTTTAATAGGAAGAGGAAATATAGTGATGGATCACTCAATATACCTGTTTGAATGAGATTTTCATTTCCAGTTTGTTCATTTTTCCAAGCTGCTTGCACCGACTTTCAAAATCAAAACGACATACAATGAAAATAAATGTGCAGTGGGACAAATGTAAAAACTCACAGTGGAGTGTGTGTGGCCTATGACTGTTCTCTCAATGCCTTTGGCTGACACAGAGCAAACAGCAGGTCTTCAGTCTCTCACTCCAGATTGCCCACATGATGTTGGCTATGCCATGTTTTCCATGCCCCCCCCCTCCCAGTTTTGTTGTGGTGCCACCAGATTGAATCAACGCATGATTAGCCTCTTGTGTTCCAACACGTTTCATTAATTCATATGAGGGAAGAATGCACAGCAGCAGCCTGAGAGGGCTACACACAGAGCTTTAGACAACTGGATGAAGCCTGCAAGCAGCCCTGCTGAAGCACTGGTTTCACCCAAATATAGTCTCTGTTGAAAATACTCCTTTTACGTCACAGCTCTGACTTTTTGGCTAACTTTCTTACAGCTCTTAAGAGTATGAGTATTTTATAGAGGAGCTCACCAAAGTCACATAATTTGAGTACGTCATCAGAGCTGATGAGAAGGTTTTCTGGCTTTATGTCTGAGGAAGAAGCAGAGCACAGATGGAGAGTAAGACAACACATAAGCTGGTGAGGGGCATCATCATTACATCATCACTACCATCATTCCTGCTCCTCTTGTTCATGTGTCTCATTGAGAAAACTGAAAATGTAAATGATTTATCCTCATAAAAAAATACTACAAAGAATCAGAAAAATCAAAAACTATTGGTGAAAACGCACATATTGTAAAGAAGCATAAGTTATACATCAAATCCCTAAGTAACAATGTCATGTACAGTATTTGTGCCTGGATATCCCACAGGCCATTTGGATGCCTGCTCTGTTGCTATCGGTGTGCCAAAAGCTCACATGGGCCATCTGGTTTCCTGCTCTGCTGCTACTGATTCACCAAAAGCTACGTCTTGTGAAAAATCAAATGGTTGGTTAAAACACATCAGAAAACCTATGAAGCCATAGTTTCAGGAGAGACAATTTTTATGTCATTATTTTACACAATTTTCAAAAGATATGACAACTGTTGGTCTAGTTGTCAAAATGATGGTGCCAGTGGTAAATACTGCACACTCTGGACCTGCATGAGCCTCTTCCAGCTTAGGATCAGAATCGGCTCTTCTCTGCCTCACTAACACTGTCCCTCTCCGTGTTTTCATTATGTGATCTGAAAAAGAAAACTAAATAAAAAGAGATTTTACCCCGGTGAACAATGTCATGCTTATGGCACCAGTGAATTGCTTTGATTAACTGGTAGATGTAGCTGCGAGCTTTCTCAGTCGGCACACCGTTTGGCAGCTCCTCAAGCAGCTCAAGCATGTTCTAAAAAAGACAAGAACACAACCAAAATGTCAGGATGAAAAAAACAACCAACATCAACAAAATCAGTGTAGACTTCATGAAGGACTGGTGTGTAGAAGAATCCTACCTTTTCCACATACTCAAAGACAAGATACAGCTTTCCTCTCCTGCGGAAGGCCTCTTTCAACTCAACAATGTTCTCCTGCTTGAGGGTGCGGAGCATCTTAAGCTCCCGGAGTGTTGTTTCTTTAACCTCCTCATTTTCTGCATGGAGACAGAGGGGAAATCAGGACCATATGAGCTTACTTGAGATGAGGATGAAATGCATCTCAACACAAATTAAGATGATAAACGGAGATGGCCGTATAGACACTCAATACAAACCTTTGTTTTACAGTACAATAAAAATATGAGTGTTCCTCATCAGAGAAAAGACCCCTCTTACCTTCACTGTCTTTGAATTTCTTAATGGCCACAATTTCATTGGTGTCCTGCAATGAAAACACAGAGCAACTAATAAGAAATTAAACCCTCTGGTCATTGCTGCGATCAGTACATCATGTGCAAACAACAGCAGACTGAAAAGCGCAGTATCATTACTGCTGCTTTTATAGAACTACTGCTGTTTTTATATGACAATAAGTGGACAACACAGTTTTGTATTCATCTGTGTGAGCTATAAAAGATACAAGGAAAAATATAAATGGTTGCACCTTTAGATACAAACACGTTTAAGCACAAATCTTCAAACAAGATCACCTGATTACATAGATTATTGCACAGACACACACACACACACACGCACACACGCACACACACACGCATATATACATTTTCTAATCTTTTCTTTTTTTATTGTTTTATCTTTCCATGCTTTTTTCAAATGACAGAGTTAGATATAGAGCTGCAATGATGAGTCTATTAATCAATTAGTCAATCTACTGAAAATTATTCGACAACTAAATTACTCATTGAAGTAATTTTTCAAGCAACATACCCCAACTTTTATGATTACAGGTTCTCTAATGTGAGAATTAAGTGCTTTTCTTAATCTCACATTATATTAAACTGAATATTTTAAGGTTTGATGGTCATACAAAACAAGACATCTGATGAGTCACCTTGGAGCCTTTGAAACTGGGATAGACATTTACACTGTTTTCTGATTTTTATAGACCAAACGATTAATTGAGAGAATAATCAGCAGATTAACTGATAATAAGAATCATTATTGGTCACAGCCATAGCCTAACAGAAAAAATCACTTCACACAGACAATGCACCCCATGAAAAGGGTCGCAAGTAAATTGCATTTCATATTAAAAGGTCACAAACAAAAAGTTTGGTACAATTTTTCTACATGAATGATTCACTGGTGAAAGATTCTGCAAAAACAATCTTCAAATATTTGCCATTTGTTTACAGGGATGAGTGACATAGAATTATCAAGAATATATGGAGAAAATGGAGAAATTCAGACCTTATCTGGTTGAGAAATCACCACTGAGTCACAGTTTTACTGAGACACTTCTCATTATTCCTCCATGAAGTTCTCTGCGAGAGACGCCCCACCACTAGCCCCGTTTCTCGACATGTCCTAGTTAGGCCTGGTATTTTCTGCCTATGGCTCAGAGCTGTGCTCCAGTTCCCCTCCACCCCCCCCTCAGAAAGCCAAAGGCAGCATCGCACCACTCCAACATGGATCACAGTGAGCAGTGAGTCCTCCTCCCAGCATGGAGAAAAATAAGATGACTCACAGCAGGGTCAACTTCATGGGCATCACTGTACTGTGCACATGTAATATAGCTTAAGTGAAGGTAGATGATGTGCATCAGAGTATAAATTTAATAACCTGTTATATGCCTAAATCATTTTTACTAGCGCAGGAAATAAGAGCTTTTCAGTAGCTACACTGCATTTCTTTTCTTCTAACAGGCAGTCTTAGCTCCTGTGTCTTTAAGGCTCCCCTCCTGATGAGCCCACTCTGTTCTGATTGGTCAGCTTCCAGGAAGCCTGCTGACAGGCAGCCATATCAGTCGTGTTAAGTTACTGCCGATGAAAACCCAATATTTTCTGCTTTTGCCACTTCATATCAAAAGCTTTTAAATTATTAGATTTTTATTGTGAAGAATTAAAGGAAATAAAATGTGTTCCTCATCGAATTAGCAGAGCTTTGTTAGCGGCACTACAAACTGGGCAACACAACGACATATGGAGATATTTAGAGCTCTTTGGTCAGTGGATCAGTTAGAAATAATACAGAGAGGATTACTACAAGCAGAAACAGTCACAGTGATGATGATGTTTGATGAAGAGCTGCAGACGACCAGCACACCTCCAACAGGTAAACTACTTATTTTATTTTGCCCCAAAACAACGGAAAAATGCCATAATGTTAGCAGAGCGGAGCAGTGAACTTGCGCGCTGTACGTGGAGCAGATGACCACATAAAGAAATCCATCATGAGCTGACGTCAACTCAGGCTGAAAGTAGAAAAAACTGTTGGAATCCAAGCATTCAGAGCAGTCTGAAGCAGGTGCTTTCTGATCACAGGGATTACTTCTACATATGTTTACCTCATTATCTGACACTTTGGCCACATTTAATTAGAGCTGCCACAGTTACCACATTACAGCAGTAACGCACTCACGTAACACCCACCGCAAAGTCAAGCTGATCACTGCTTCACTGCTGAATGAGTGGCTCAAGTGATGGGACATAGTTATTCTCTCAGGCTTGACATAAAGAATGACATGCCTGCCGAATGCCGACCAATATTCCTGCTGCAAAGTTGGCCTCTTAATGACAAATTGGAATAAAGATAGACATTTAGACTATAGAGGCTATATAGAATAGACTACTACGGGAATAAATGCATTTGAAAAGTTTACCGTGTTGGTTCAAATATAACACTGGAAATACGTGTGAAAAAGTGGGGTCATCTTATATTCGGGGTCTAGACAATTATGTGTTCACAACATATTCTTTTTGAATGGATAAAGTAAACTGACTCCTACATGGATTGTTGCATTATGGGTTGTTTGTAGTATTAATGTATTAATGTTGCTAGGCTAACGAGTGTCTTAAAGCCTGTTTATTGTGAGTGTGTTAGAGTCAGTCAGCACTAAAAGTGTTTTGTTAGTTCAGTTTAACCTGCAGGAGTTTCTGAAGGCTCGTGTAATGTGTTTTTTCGAGTGAAAATGAGTCCAAAGCGTCTTCCAACATCTCAGCTGCAGAAACGGAATATGTCAAGCTGCCAAATACCACTGTCACAGATGATAAAGAGCTCAAACAGACAAACAGGCAGTCTTATAAATGAGGAAATAAATTTTGACCACTTCCAAGAGCCTGGTAGGAGAGTGTGTGTGTGTGTGTGGGGGGGGGGGGAGGGGGGGGGGGCGCCTTATACTCAGGCCAATACAGTATTTAAGAACCAATTATTTTATAACATCTGAGTTTTAGTTTTTTTTTATGGTGGTTTCTGTTTGAATGGCTTTGTTAATTTATGCAGTCATGAAAAAATCAATATCATGGCAGCTCTATGTTTAATATGAACATCTGACTTTGGAACATTATATAGTGTATATGACTGAAAATAAGGAAAAGCATAATAGGTCCCCTTTAATATTTTCTCTCATTAACTAATCTCTAATGTGTGCCTTGATGTAAAATGGAAAATGTTTTATTAAAAAGGAATTACACTTACAACAAAGTGTTGGGGAGCTTGTTTACTTGGTTCATGTAACCATGGTGGCTGCTTGACCTCAGTCCCACCCAGATTCCATCCATTTGCCAAAAAGCAGCAAACCTAAATCCACATTCCAAAACTTCTGTTTGGAAACCTATTCTTGTCATTACAAACACTACAATCATGTTTTTGCACAGTCTATGAACAGGACACAGTAGCATACTTATCATGGCAGAGGGAGGAGGAATTAAATCTACAAGCAGTGTGAGCCCTTGCACTTCATGTGCGTCGGAGGAAGCTGCAGTCAAGGTATCGCTACTGGAGGTTTGTAAACACAGCCCTGAATTTTCAGGATTATTGGATAATATATTATTTCTTGTGTACAGTATGTGGCGCTGTAGAGGACATAATGGAAATTGTGTATACGTTTTATGAACTATGTGTCCTTTAGGCTTCACTTCCTGTTACTAGTAGGCAATACTACATAAGTGAAATATTAATGCAGCAACACATTTACCAGAGTCCAACTGACATGAATATATATATATTTTTGGACATTGCATATAGGAGATCACTTAACTATCACTTCCTGTGTCCACTATGTAGTCTCATTAAACATTTATAATAAATGTTTGGTCAGACAATGGAGGAGAGGGTTCAGCACTATTTCACAAGAGCTTCACTGGTGCTGACAACATTGATCCGCTCCCTAAAGTTGTGAAGGATTCTAAAGTTAGTCATTACATCGTGCACTTGCTATCACCACCACCTCCACAGAACACCACCCAAATAGTGACTTCACGACTCAATAGACCCAGAGGGAACCTGTTAGAATTCTTTGCTCCAATTCACAGCACATTACATCAGTCACTGAAGTCAGTTCATGTTATTTGTGCTTCAAGTACAAAATGCGTTGCAGTCAGAACAGGAAATGAATGTTTAGTATAAACCTAATAATACAGCACGTGTGTTCATACAGATCTCTCATTTATTAACAGCCATTCAGAGTAACTTATAACAGTCAGATAAGTTTTGCAGTTTATTATGTGTGCATGTTCACGTTGGAGGGATCAGTGCAGCACGCCGGCTGCTCTGAACCTTTTTGTGTAACATTTTATTTTAAGCTCATTAGGAATTCCCATGTGGCGATGGACTGCTAGGCTCTTTTATGTGGGAGAGAAACCAAGCTGGGTAAATGATTATTTACTATGAACATGCTTTCCCTCTCCCACAACGTGAATAGCACGGATTAAGCACTTCTGTCAAACCAGACCACCTATTCTATACCACCTAAAGTCAGGCACCCTGAGGTACAACATCCACTGTGCTGCATATCCAAGACAGCAGGGTACAGAGTGAGGCAACTTTATCATACAGACTGATAGCAAAGGACTGATACAGAGCGCATAAAATTACACATGCTCTATTATGTGTAAAGCTTTAAGGAAAGGATGTAAACTGCCACAAAGTTGACTAGTAATTAGGCCACCTAATGCTGCTTTTCTCTCTCTGGTTTGAAACTTTTATTTACAACCCAATTACTGATGTCACTGTAGGTGTTTTGTCCTTGACAGCTGCTGGAAGACATCTGCTGTGACATCAATGACTGGAATATGGCCACAAGTGCAACATGCATCAAAGTTTCAACACGGGACGGAGTGCAGCGGCAGTTTTTCTGCCCTCTGAGATTAAGTCGTGATTTAATCTTATAGGATTATTTTTCGGTTTTGCCCTTTTTCAAAGCTCAAAATTCAAAGTGGAGCGAGACAGAACAGAGGCAGAGAGATGGGGACGACATGTGACTAAGTTCCTGAATCAGATTTGGATACAAGATGTCACTAAAACATCTGTTTCATAACTACACTGCTTACTGGAAATAACAAAAGACATCAAATTAATCACTAAGTTATTTATTGGACATAATATTGATTAAAGCAAGATTATCAACAGTCCTACAAGCATTGTGCTGTCATACTTTTCATCTGGTTTGAAGTGTGTGCTCCTATGGCTTTAATAACTTTGTTTTTGTGTTAATGATGATTTTCTACACAGATAATAATATCACCAGATTCATAATACCAAAATCGTGTGTCATGTCTCTATCAACATTGTCCAAATAAGGAGATCAAATATGAACTGCTTGACTGTTAAATGTGTTAATAACAGTCTGGTGGATCTCTGGGATGATGGGCACTTATAGTGCAAAGCCAACAAAATGTTCAGCTGTTAGTGGGGAAATGAACTCTAACAAAAACACAACAAGGGACTGCAAATGTATTTCTGTTGCAACTCAAACTTTTGCTCTACTTACATATACACAACAGTCCCAGTAATGACTGGCTTTTCTTTTCAGGCCCACTGATAGTCTCTCACCAGCAAGGAGATGTTCAACATGATAGCAACAAAAAAGACCCCACAAATCACTGAAGAAAAACTCCTATAGACTTCAAGATCAGAGCATACTTTAAACTCTGAATGGACATTAAACTCAGAGTGGAGGGAGCAGCGTGATGCACTTTCAGTTTTCAGTTTTAAGTGTATGGAGTGAGCATATAGGAATGTTTATCACGGTGTCATGTGCCCTTGATGTTTTTATTTATCTTTCATATTGTCAATGAGGTCAACAGGTCAATAAGGAGCCACAACATAAGGCACAGAGAGAATAGGAATGGGAAGGACTGACCATGTTATCTGTTGCCAACAGAAATCCATCCCTGCATCCATTTACACAAGAGAATCTCAATCAGCAAAATCAGACCTATAGGGTTATTCACAGTAACATGACCCTGTGTTGTTTGATAATAGTTCACCTCATGGTATATGCCATGACAAGTGACACTACAAATGCAAATCAGCCATGAAAAGAGAGGGCTTGACAACAACTTGGATCAAATCAAAACAAAAGACAGCCAAGGTGACCGTCTCAGATGCAGCTTTTCCTTGTCAAGTTCCAAAACATTTGAGAATCAAACTTTTTATTAAACTAATTTACAGGATATCCATTGTTAGCATTATAATGACTGTGACTGGAAAAAAAAAACTTCAGAAAGAGACCACGTCCAGCATGTGAGAATCCAGTCACAAAGGGTACATCAACAGGTGGACTGGCACAGACAGTCTGTGTTCAGAATTAGACTTGAAATAGCCTCCATCTATCAGGGGACAATGAGGACGCGAACATTCAGACAGGAAACTTGTGTCCCCTCTACATCTTTCTGTCTCTCTCTCTCTCTCTCTCTGGCTCCAGATAGGACCACATAGACAAGTGCTCCACTCAAGGTGACCCATTTAATGCTAGATGTGAAAGTCCTTTTTTCCTCTCCTGTCCCAGTTTCTGTTCACTGGGTGCAAAAATAACTGTTCCCTTCAAAGGGGGCGGATAGACTTTTTTTTTTTTCCTCCACTAAATAAATCTAGATGTTACTGACAGCCACTCAGCTTATTTAGGAGGAATAAAATCTAAGCCTACAGCATCACTTCTATTATCTGTGATAACAAGGCGCCATCAGTTATGCAAGCAAAAAGCTGAAGCGATACTAAAATAATAGATTTAAAAAAAACATTTATGATCAAGACAGGACAAACAACAGATGACTGCAGAGCTGTGGTGACTCACTGGATGCTACATGGCATCTCCTAAAACAGCGATGAACTTAATGGATCTAATCAATACACTAATTACTAATTCTTGTATTGCTGTGTTATATCTCCATTTAACAACTTAAAATCACTAATAAAAGCGATGCAAACATTTAGGAATCATTTCCAGCAGTTAATGGATTTCCTCTCAGTGCACAAACTGACGTGACGTTAAAGGGTAAATCATCCGTGAGTCACACAGCAGAAAAGTGTTTCACTATTATCTGTAAGTTGAAATTAGTGACATCACAGCAGGTCAGCTTCTAGACCAACAAAGCAAAAATCAACTAGTTTAGTGATCGCTTTTTAAAAGTACAGGTTAAAAAGTTAATAACACACATTGTCGTACAAATAAATTAAAGGAATGGTTCAACAGAAGACTGATACTTGTAATAGCAAAATGTCAAACTGTACAGCATTAAACAAAAGAGAATAACATGTTAAATAGTGAGCTTTAGAAGTGCTGCTAGGTGGATTTTGTTATCTTTGGACAGATCTATGCTAGCTGCTTCTCCTTGTTACAGTCTTTATGTTAAGCTAAGCTAACCAGCCACTAGCTTCATATTTACCAGAGAGAGTAAAGTGATATCAATCTTCTTATCCAACTCTCATCAAGAAAGTGAATAAGCCTGTATTTCCAAAAACAGTCCTAAAGTATTACTTTACGCATCAGTGCCCTTGAAAATTTTGACCACATTGATTTTTAACAATAGAAACATCATTAAGCATACTTTGCACCAAATATAATCTTTTTAATCTGTGGTGAATGTATCAGGCCATATAATTTCATCATAAATGTAAACGTGAGTTCACAACTTGACATTGTCTCTGTGTTTATTGTAGCTGACGACAGTAACAGGAAGTTAGGAGCAAAAGTGGAACAAACAAAAAAATTAGCAGGTCGCATTGAGTCAATGCACAACAGTGCAGTAACTGTTGCTCTCTGTCATTAAATGTGGATTTACTCTTAAGGGATTATTTCTAGGAACTTCTTTGCCTTTATTTGGAAGTTCAAAGTCAGAGAAATGGAAATACTTTGGTGATTAATTTACTCTTTAATATGGGACAGAGAGCAGATAACTGGTACACACAATAAGTCAGGTGCTTGAGGCTGAGAGCGATACACCATAGAGGAAAGTATGGAGTATCATTCTGAAAAATACCACCGACTGGATTGTAACTACTGCTTCACCATTGGCTGAGCATGTTCACTAAGAATGGCTTAACGTTGGCATGTGTCTCTGGCCCTCAGGGGTTCCGTGAACCTAAACCATGCCAGGAAAATACAACCCCACGCCATACTAGAGCTGCCAGGAGCCTTCACCATGAGAAGCGAGCATTGTGCCTGTAGACTCCTTTTGGCATGTGCCACATATGTTCTTGCTCAATTTCTAATAATAGGATGACTCATGTGATCGCTTTCGCTTTCCACTTCTCAGGAGAACACTTGCTGTGTTATTTGCACTTTAACTCGACAATTTGCTTGTTGCCATTTAATAAAAGGACTGAATATGTAGTGCAACATGACCACGCTGTGTTTTCTACAGGACACTCTAAATAAAACTGTCTACTTACTGTATGAGGGAAAGTGATTGTTTACTTAGTTGTCTGTTGCTTCATGCGTGTCAGCTAATGCATAGCCATCCCTGTCAAGAGATATTTTTATCTATAATCAACTCAAGCTTATGTCTTTCCCTTCGATTTTCATGCCTACATCAAATTAGCCTCTGTTCTCATGGAACTTCAGGTTCAGCAGTCTTCCTCCTCCTGTTTAAATCAGTTTCAGTTTTTACAACAAAGTTTCAATAGGTAAAAGGCTTTGTGCAAAGAGCTAAACGTCCTTGCTAAATTCTTAGCTTTAAACACAAGAAATAACATGCTCAAATATCAAAGTACAGCCACCTGATATTAGCCTCAGTTAGTGTAAAAACACACATTTTGTGGCTGATACAGAAAAGAAAATATAAACTGATGCAAAGAAGAACAATAATAATCATCATTTTTGCTTTTTCAATATGTAGGATTTGCTGTAGCAAAGGAACAAGAACAAGAAATCCTCATCATTTCAAATATTTATGTCCATGTAAGCCTTTTTCTTGTTGCTATTTATATAATTTATATATAAGTAAATGCGACATGCATGATACATGATGCATTACCTCATGTGATTTTAAGAGCTCTGAGATTTTGAGCTCAGAAATCAAAAAGTAGTACAGCAGTTAAAAAATGTGCTGTGAAAATTGCGTAAAACCAACTGTAAACTGTCATAAAATGCAGTGACTGTGTGTATGTTATCTGGATAATAAACATGCTCATAGATTTGCATTTACACCTGCTGTCTCTCTGCTTTCTCGTCTGCATTCTGTCAACACTGTAATGGGATCTGATTTTAAATGTGCAGTATGCCAAGCACGCAATTAGGTAAGGAGGTAACAAGCCCATATACTGTCAACAAAAGCCATGTTCTCACATTTTTTGTAGATGATGACTCCTCACACACACCTGCTCTGAAATCTCCTTCAAGATCTCTTGAAGCGGTGCAGCAGTCGTCACACGCTACCATGAAACATTGATTTTATTGGTGATTTGAGGCGAGAAATATGTCTAGTTTTTTGTTGTCGTGAAGGCTTCTTTTCTCTGTGGGCAGATACTTTCTCAATGATGCAAACATACTTTATTGACTGCCTTTACACTTGTCTGACTCTGGCTGAGATCCAATCATAATGTAGCCAGAACACCTCCACAGTCAGGGCCATAAAGAGGCTTAATTTTATAAATCTCCTACGATTATTAAAGAAAAAAAAAAACATATCACAGAAATTTTGTGCTTAAAATCTTCCCAACTGCATCGCTTAAGACCATGATAATCTGAGGAGACAGAGCCCTGACGCTGTCAATGTTTTACCTCCCTGTAGACTAGGCGGCCTGGGAAACCAGTTCACTGGATGATAAGCACATTCAGGGTGCCGCTGTGTGTAGTGTGCATTCCTGAGAGGTGTTCCACACTTAAATAAATACTCACCACAGCTCACCACATGTTTACCCTCACACATTTATATTTCACATACTGCAGCATGCTAAAGAACCCCCGATGGCTATGTACAAGCCTTATCCTGGATTTAGATTAGCTGTGTAACTAGAGAGAAGCCTTTGTATTTGACTTAGCTCAGAGGTAAGTTTCAACTCACTGTGTTTTGATAGGTGGACAAAGTGTTTTAATCAACAGTTCCCAAAGTTGGGTGGGAAGTCTTCTAACACAAGTGTACCAGTGGAACTAGTGTTAAACAGAAAATGTGGCCGATGTTCAAGGACAATGAAAAGAAAAAGGCACCTCAGTTACTGAATTGTTAAAAGGCTTACATACAGTATTTATGTAACAAATATCCAGGGACACGTGAAAAACATGTGGAAAGTTTCTAGTTTGAATGTAAAACTGTTATTTTCAGGGTCAACTGGGAGGGGGGAACTTGCTCTTTAATCTCAAGTGAGCAAACATACTTTCAAACATGTGTCAGTGAACTCTGGGTCATACTGGAGCAAGCAAAAAAGGGTGGTTTCCGCTCTCAGTATTGATATTCCCAGTTTCGTCAACACGATGAATAAACAAGCAAAACGCAGCCATCAAATATCACTGAGGTCAAAGCGTTGCTTTGAATCACTGAAAACACACAAGCACTATGAGCAAGCAAAGACAGAGTGTTCAATATGATTCTGTGCAAATAGGCGCGGCAACATATTTTATTTCATAAATGACTAAAAAGAGAAGCAGCACTAACTAACTCATCATAAACGTTCAAAGATACCACAATGACAAGAAACAGGAAGTAGAATTTACAAAAGTATAATTAATATGCTACTATAGTCCTCACAGGTGCAAATGGGGGAACGTTTTATAACTCCATTACTAAATCTCACACTTACAAATTGTGTTTCTTGTAGGGATCTATTTTGGTCCATCAAAAACAGATATTTGCAAGTTTTATACCATACTATCTAAAATCTATTTGTGAAATCTCTTTTAGCTTGACCTTTTTGTTTTAAAAGATGTACAGCTCCACACATATGATTAGGTTCAGTAACAAAAGCTTACAATAAATTAGCATGTTTAATAGGGTTTTATCAAGCTTCAACAAGCATGCAAAAATGACCTGGAGCATCCTTGTGGCTCAGCTGGCTCAGCTTGAAAATGGTATCCCCCTTATTTCCTGTCATCATAGCACAATACAACACTGGATTCACAATAGAGAGGAGACCTAAAAGAAAGAATAAGTGAACCCAAACATGATCTTTTGGTGATCCACTTACATGGACAAGAACTTAAAGGCAGATTGAGTAGGATTTATCAGTTGCGGTTTGTAAACACAACATTTAAAAGTTGGCCCGTCCTCCCTGGCTCGACAACACCAGAAGCGCTACACTGCAGTGCAGCGCTATGTCGCTACGTTTTTATAGAGTCCTGCCCTCACACACACGCTGTTACTGGCTATCTGCTACACACTCACTGCCCAAAGGATGACGCTCAGAAACAAACAACAGATACAGGTCGAGGGCAGAATCTCTGCAGATACTGACACCACCACAGACTTCTAGTGGGTCATAAGTGATGATTGAGAGGAATCATTTTTATATGAGTCTATACATTGTTTTTTTTTAGGAAAATCCTTCTCATACTGCCTTTAATAAAACATGAGCCAGAACTACAAGACAAAAGCTTCTCTGTGCCCCAGTGTGTTCAGGCCTTTCATCATAACAGCATGTTGCAGTTTCAGTCTGAGCAGTCTCTCAAAAATTTGGCAAGAGTAAGTGAGACAAGAGCCTCAAAAAACAGTGGTAAGGTAGTCACAAAATAAATATGTCCCTACAAGGACCCTGGTAATACCAACAGAAACTGGAAGGCTTTCAACTTCCTGTTTAACATCATTTTGTCACTTTTAAGTGATTTTGTATGACTGAATCTGTTAGACAAGATGTCACTAGACATTCGGACAAGAGTGTATACAGCCTTCCTGTTAGATTTATTAAATGATGTTTAAGCGGTTCTGTCAACCATCATTTAATATGAAAACAAGCATATTTTGGACCAACAATCGGCCATAAATAGATGTCAACACACACCTTTTTAACACACAAACGCCTGTCATTATAATAGCCAAGAAGAGATCTCATTCTCATCCAAGGCTTGTATTGGCAAACTCCTCTTACAATGTCACAGCAGCCAACATGTAGCAGCACCATTACATACACACACACACACACACACACACACACACACACACACACGCTTCAGCAATAATAGCCCACTCTGACAAATGTAAGTCTAATCTATCATACTGATTCTGTGTTGTGACTTCAGTAAAAATCAATGAAAAAGAGTCACTCATGCTTAAATAATTATAAAGAAAAATTTACATGAATCATCCACATCCACTTATCTGCTTAGACCTAATAGGCTACTGAGAAGATTGTTCCTGAAACCTCCAAAAAAAAATGTCACCAAAAACTCCTCAGGCATTATCCCTCTCTGTGTCACTTCCCTATGTCCCATTCAGCCCGGCTGATGCTCAAATCTGTGCGCGGATGTTGTGAAGCATGTGTGGGGTACGCAATGCACATTTTAATCCAGCAGCCTAGATAGATTCAGATTATTGTGTGGAAATTGGTGAATGCACGCTAGTCTATTTTTATCGTTTCTGTATCGGGCCCCAGATCTTTCTTGGATCTAATTATTCCTGTTAAATACATGTATTGTATAAACCAAATTTGAGGGGCGTGCCACTGGTGAAATAAGTACGTTCTGTAAGCGCGAGCAGCTGCGACTAGGCAGCAGTTGTTACATACAAATGCAGCCATTTTCTCTGGCCAGCACACATTCCTGCCCACAGTCACAGCACCATAAAACCTTCGGAAAGCTTATGTGCGATTCTGCTTTGTGAGTGTCGGCACATGTGTGTTTGTGTGCTGTTGACTGTGTGCCTGCGTCTGTGTGTATGCACACATAATTATGCGGCATAGATCTGTGAGTTAGCCCTTGAAAAAACATGTTGGTTCATTCACACTAACAATACAATATTTTCCAGATGGCACTGGTCCATATTGATCCGCAGCCAGAGAATTCATCCTCTTGTGCTTTCACATGTCAAGCTATAAAGTTACCAACAGATATTCTATCAAAACTGCATATATTATTGAATTTCCAACACTCACACAAGGCCCGCAGAACGTGTAGCAAAATGTCAGACTTCTAGGGGATTGTTATTCATTTGTTAGATGCCAGAGAAATAGTAAAAAGTAATGATCTAATTAAAAAGACATTCCAAATTAGCTTTACACACTAATGTCAAATCCACTAATGGAAACACTGCTACTAACTGATCTCTTTAATTGTTTGTTTTTTTAACTACAGCACTTTTGCCTCATTACAGACAGTAAAGCACCAATCAACACATCGATGGAAAGTGAACAGAGAGCCATTAGGATGGTGAAATCTGTACCCGCTATGAGGCTTGGATGATCTGCTACCTCCTTATTTATTAAATCATTTCTACAAATCGTGACTATTCTTTAATAAGCAGCGTCTAAATGAAAGATAGAAGTCAAACTCAATTAGCCTTTTTTCACAAAATGATGATCAGTCACATATTTAGAGAACTCAGATTTTTAAGTGATTTGGTGGCATCGACTGCACTGTTAATTAATGTTCCGCTATGTTCAACAGCTTGTTGATAACTTGAACAAAAATAGGACAAACATGCTGAAACATGTTGTGGATATGGCAATGAGAGCATCGTGTCTCATCATTTGATCCATTGTTAATATAGAAATACTGATCAGTGCAACTTTAATGATTGTAGGACAGGCTGTGGCATTTTATAACAAAAGATAATAAACATTATCTCTCTACAAATTTGCAGTGTGCATATAATGTTGCTCAACTGCATACTAATGTGTAATGTATTTTAACTAGAGCCCTAGACAGATATTTGAGGCCAATATTGATATTTGAGAGGGTTTTTTATTAACTAAAACAATATATCAGCAGATTCAAAAAATAGTATTTTAAGGGCCCATTTGCATTTCATTACATTTGGTTTTTCAAGAATTACATCTAAGATACGTACTGAGTGCAACACTTTACAGTTGAAAAATCAACTTATCAGTGTTCTCTTTTGGACAAACTATCTAATGGTAACAAGGCAATCTCTAAATTACCACAAACAGACTGCATCTTTGGCAATGTTTTTGCAATTTCTTGTTACTTAATAGCCACTACATATGCCAGATGTGACTAAACAGATGTGATTGAGTAATATGTACCAATGATATTGGCCCAGCTGATGTATCGGTCTGGCTTTAATTTAAATGGCTCTGATAAACTTTTCAGGCAGTGAATACGTTTTTTTAAAAAAAGCTGTTATTTCCTCATGGATGTTGAATACTGCGATTATGATCATAATGATGGATTTTCACACAAATTAACACAATAACGAAATTGTTACAGACAAAGCAACAGCCTCCATCTGTTGTGTGGACTGAATTGAGGCCTACTGATGTGAGTTCTGTTGTGTAAAATGGAGACATTGGCACTTGCAGCTGCCTAGGCCTAGGATCAATCAGTCTGAATAATAAAGCCCAGTAATTATAGGCTGTGATTCCGGCTTACAGCAGGGTTTTCCTCTTTTTCCTCACTTCTGAGTGCTTGCGCAACATCAAGTCTGGTGCTGTTGTCTTTTACGATTCTCACACTTCAGCTAATTCGCTGGCATTAGAAACCTGGCTAATGGATACACTGAGTAGGGTCATTGCTGTAATAAACATTGTAATGAAGGCATATGCACGGCAATTTGCAGAACAAGAACACCATGAAGAATTTTGACGAGGAAAGGCTCAGAAAGTGTTTTGTCTGTTTCCCGCAGATCTCTGTAAGTAGGAGGTAGTTAGTCTCTCTTATTCACACTGGATTGCTGTCAATTCCTGGCACAGCCTCTTCCTTAAATGGACTGAGATGACAAGGCTATTACTGCAGTGTGTGTCGTCTGCTTTTCAAAGTCCTGCTGTTTTTTTGTTTTGATTTTCTTTTTGTGGTGCTAAAATATTAATTGCTTCAAGACGAACTATTACAGACACATTTACATGAATGAAAATACATGAGGTGGCAGAATAAATAATAGCCAGAGAGAACTTAAGTTGAAAAATGTGCTGCCATTCAAAGCAGATCCTCTCACTGATTAACCTGAACAAAGACAAAAGGACTATAACCAATTATCCAACCATCCATGGGAGCCACTTGAACCAATCCAATAATTCTTAGGCAGAGGACCACTGCAGTACAGTAAAGTGGAGAGACTAGCTGCATGAAGACCACTTGCTTCAGACAAACCTCCTTTAAAAACATATTATGTTGGCGCGCCCTGGTAGCCTATTGGTTAAGATGCATTCCATATGATCACAACATCTGCAGTTCCAATCTGGCTATTGACTCTTGTTGCAGGCCCCCACCCATCAACCCTCAATTCCTGTCTCTCCACTGTTCCTATAATAAAGGCATAAAATGCCCCCCAAAAATATATATAAAAATACATTATTTTCTTAAGATGCTGCAGGTCTTTCTTAACCTCCAACAAGCATAATGTGAAGTCAATTAGCTTTGATATCTATATGACTTATACAAAGGACCCTCCAACCTCCATCCTTAGAGGATAAGTCTTACAATTTTCTATATTTTTCTATGTATGTATGCCATGCAACGAAAGCTTTAAAGGATGGGTTCACAGTTCTTCAAGTCTGTCTTAAAACAACAGTCAGGTGTCCATATGAACAGTGAGAGAGGTTTTCCTTGCTGTAATCATTCCTCCTGTTCATACTGGCTATTACAAGATCCCCTACAAATGTGCTTTCAATGTAAGGGGGCCAAAATCTACAGTGTGTCCACACAGTCATTTTCACAGAAATGCATTTAAAAGTTTATCTGAAGCTTATATAGGGCTTCATCAGGCTAAGTTAGTCATATCAAGTGCATATCTGCCACATTTACAGTCTTTTTAGCATCAAAATCCCTCATTGTGTTTCCTCTGACAGTGTTTCCCTGTTGAGCTGCAGTGGAGGTATAGTAACAAAAAGAGAGACTAAAAAGACTGTAATCTTGAAAGATATCTACTTGATTTGACTCATTTGGACGGTTGAAGCTTCATATTAGTTTCTGATAAACTTTTAATACATTTTTGCACAGAAGGAGGACTGTAGAGTTTGGCCCCCATCACTTACATTGTAAGTGCATTATGAAGAGATCTTCTAATAGCCAGTATGAATAGGAGGAATGATTATAGCAAACCTATTTCAACCTATTTCAGTGTTCATTTGGGCACCTGACTATTGTTTTAAGACAGACTTATAAAATTGTGAACCCGTCTTTAAAGCTTTTGTTGCATGACATAAATAATATAACCAGATAAGGATAAAGAAAGAAGTTGACTTGATTATACCAAAATTTGTAAGATCTTACCTTGTGTCGGCACTTCAAAACAACACCATAGGCACCTAAAAAGGAAAAGGAAGGCAAACAGGTTTAACTCTGAGATACACCGCAGCTAATCTTTCCATGAATATTTAAAGTATTTATGTATTCCAAAGGCTACTACTGCTGTTCTACTTCACTTGAAAGCAGACCCTCATGAAATAATAAAAAAAATGACAGCATAAATTCAGTTAAAAAAAAATGGGATTAACAATGCCATGACTTACTGTCATAAATAAAGCAAGACTGGCTACATTTAGAAAATTTCTCATTCTCGCATGAAGTGAGCCAGCCAACAGTGAATGCCCCTTTGCTAACAAGAGTGGGACCCCCAGAGCCTGTTTTATTTCAGTACATTGCTACAAAGTGAAAAAGGTTTTAAGAGAACACTTTTTGCGCTCACATGTTCACATGAATTAAGGAAAAACATCCCCCTCTATATAGAGACAGGTGGCTCACAAAGTAGGACACAAGTGTTGGCAAGCTACTGTAGTTCTGATGTTATCGACCCTGGCAGTCATACACACACATCCCCTGAGGGTTCAAGAGGAATTCTTGGACCGAGCGGGCATACGACGAACTGCTCACTGCTCCTTCACAACCACATCATTGCCACAAGACACCATCTAATCTCTTATACACTTACTGTCTTTCTAACACAGTTTTCTAAAGTACTTCAGATGGAGTAGACAGATAAGTGCACCTTTTGACTCCAATGGCATTAAAAAAATATAAGACCATAGATTTTTTTTTTGAACATATAAACTACTTCACATGATGATTGTATAAAAATGCCATACATTTAACTTCTTGCATAAAAAATATTTGCTATTTGTCAGCCGACTTTCAAATCTTGAATGTTGGTGTTTGCCAAACGTGATTAAACACATCAAAAAGGAAGTCAAATCCATTACTACTATATAATAACATAACTTGACAAAATATATTGTATGTGATGATGTGCTAAAAGATATAGAACTGCCATAATAATTTCCCCCCAAGCAATTTCCCTCCTCAGATTATGGCGCTGTAGATAATCACATAAGATTCTGTATTTTTTTAATTGCTGGGCTGAACCATGCAGCACTCAGCCCTAAATGATGAACAAAATTGACTGACCTCAAGATCACTGAGGAAAAATCTATGATGCTGCATCCAGTGAAGCGCACTGTGCCATGAGTGCAGAGGCAGTAGAGCTGGACTGAAACACTTGTACAACTTTACAGTTTAATGTGGCACCAAAAAGTGCTGCCTTCCTTTCAGTCCTACTCATCGTTGGACAAGCGATCTTTTTCAAAACCCAGCTCAAAGTTTCCCTGTGTCTTCTAGCGACGTATTATGCACACATTATAACATTTCTAGGATGTAGGCGCAGCGGTGTAAAAACTGGGACAAGTGGGTGGCCTCACCTCCGGGCCTCTGCCACTTTATATCGAACAAATGACTCAAGGAAAAAGAAGAGCCATGAGAAGCTTTTCAGGGGAATCTGACTATCAAATCATCCTGTCTCATTGATATTTACAACAATAAAACTGAATCCCTAAAACCACCTCCACTTACTTCTACACTACCAACACAAGAGTAGGAATTCAGGTCACAGTACTTACCTTCAGTTTTTTCCACATTAAGCTGTTCCTAATGAATAAATATATTAAAAATGGTCCTTGACCTTACTGAATGGCACTAACATGAACAGAAGATCAGGCTTTTAACGGCCTTGTCCTGCAGGCAAATTGGATAAAAACAATCAAATGATTACTCACTGAAAAGCCCTACAACAAATTTGTGAGTGCACATGAAAGGCTGTTGTTGAAGACTGGACCGGATTAGTAGTCAGTGACATCTGTTGGCGATTGACAGTGTGCAAAATATGCTTTTACATTCCACATTGTTACGTTTGTAAAAAATTAGCTTGCTCACCTTCACCCACAATCCCAAGGACTTCAAATTTATTCATTACATCACCGATGTCAGGGATCTTCATGAAGTCAAAAGGTACGTTGCATGAGGTGCATGGAGCTCAGACGGAGGGGGCCCGGCTACAGGATGGCGTGAGGCGGCCAGCTGTTGGCTCCTGAGAGGCAAATGCCAGCTGTGAGCCATATCCCTCGCCACATGACTTCTCCAGTGGCTCGCTTTTACCTGCACAAAAATGCAGTAAATTAAAATATATATACGCCTTACTTACCCTCAACAGTGCACTAGCATCATTTAATGCCAGTCCCAGATGTGAAATACTGTAGCTTTGTGTCTGTTACTGCCAGATACCAAGAAACCAAGTATTAAATGGATTGCTGTGAGCCGACAATTTATTGTGAAACGTAACCTTTTTTTAAAAAATATCCTCATCAAAGATCAAGAAATGTACTTTTTTAAGCTGTCAGAGTTGATCAGTTGTATCTCAGTGACACAAATGTGTTTGTAAGGTGGAATAAGGATGAATAGGTGGTGCTTTGATTTAAAGGGGAACTCCAGCGATTTAGCATTGCACTTTTATAAAGTTGGGAAACTTGAGAGAAACAGATAACAAAAAAAAAAAGAAATTTATGCAATATTCTGACTTTTAGACACAATTAAAAATCAAGGTAAAAAATGCTGGATCCTACAATTCCCAGAAAGAAATGTAATAATCTTAATCTTTCATTAGACCTTCCCCTGCCTGTTAAATGCCCTCATTTTTTAAACTCTTAATACTAAAACACAGCTTTTCTGTTAAATATTATATTACCTTAAATCAACATAACCCTGATGACATCATCTGGGTTATTTTTTCAAAGCTCACAAAGCTTCCTCCAGAGCCGCAGAAGATATAATACAACTGTTTCCACAGGCTGAGTAGCACTCTCCATGACAAGTAAACACTCTTTAACATAAATTAGGTAAATAGTTAGATGTCATTTTTTATCTGTTTGTGAAAAATAGACCAAATTTAATCAACCAACATTTTATCTAAATTTCATCTTGCAGTATACCTACCTTTTTCAGAGTGTGAAACAGCACCACGCAATCTTTTAATGTGATCAAAGCATCTCCTCTGGTATCCACGCTCTCTTTACTCTTATTGAATCAGATAAGATTCCAGATACCACTCTCTCCATTTCATTCTCTCCTTGCTGGAAAGCTCAAGGACTCACATAACCTACTCACACTCCCAGTCTCCTACGGTGCTGTGGGCACGGGAGCTGCTCATCAGTATGCAAAACCTCGGCACCAAAATAAACTCTCTGTGTCTCCCAGAGCACTAAACACCACTGTGTGGTCTATTACTCCTTTATCTTACTCAGCTGCAGACCAGTCAACGCAGGTAAACTGATAGCAACTGTAGGTAAACTTGAGGGGGATGATACAAGGTTGGTACACTGATCTCTTCAGGGAAAATGCCTGCATTCATCTATTCTTTAAAAACACAAGTGTGGTAATGTGCTTCCTCCTTCTCCTCATTTCCCAACCCACATGCAGTGGCACGCAGCCTGTTGTTTTTCAGAGCAGATTTTAGCCATCTCCCCTCCAGGCCCAGACCTAGAAGGCTAATATGATCAGGAATGCACTGGGCATTGCTGTGGATCATATATTTTGTCTCTATCAACAGCATGACTCATGCGTGGTAATAGACTGAAGGATTCAAAACACAGTGCTTTTAAACCACTTCACATGATCAATGCACTATTTTAGGGCTAAATTGCTTTTATAATCATTCAAATTAGATATAGATGTTTGAAAAACAAGGGATCCAGTTTACAACATCACTGCCGTTTGAGGGTTTCTTTTGACTACACATTTTTTGAGAGCATAAAATTAGAACAACAACTAGCAAATATCAAAATGCACGTAGAAGGTTGCATTGTGATGAATAATTTCAAAAGAACTGCTGTAGATGTATCTATCTGTCACACTCTTGTCCTGTTGCTACTTGTTAGAAATGTCTCACATCCTGAACAGGTGAAAAAAAAAAACAATAAGCAGGGCGAAATGTGTGTTTGAAATGATTGTTTTTAACAGGCACTGTAGCTGCTTGTACTGTGTGTTCAAGTGAGAGGGACACAGAGAGAAAGAGAAACAGAGAGAGAGAGAGAGTGGGTGTGTGTGTGTGTGTCAGCGACGACTGCCCACAGAATGAATGTAGCACCCACATTTTCAATACAGGGCACCAATAAATCCAACAAGTCAAACATATGGCAACATTGAAGCCAACTTAGTATCAATTGCCTCACATTAACAGCTTTCTAGCCTGGACTCTGGTTAGTTACGTTGTAATTGTGTTTCCTTGGTGCTCTGCCTGATTCACAAAACACACAAAACCGCAAATTAGCTAAAAACAAACCTCAAGCTTGGTAACGTTGCCTTTCTGTTCAGCTTGTACTCAAGATATTCACATTATACGTATAGCTTACAACTCTTATCTATGTAAAGATAAAATAAACTACTCACTCAGTCAGTATTTGGGGAAAAAATGATGGAAGTGGGCCCATATATCCACCCACCAACGAAGATATTTTCATTGCAGCAGGCAGCTACAGTAACTGGATCGTGCGGTTGACAAGCTGCAAGCAGATCACCAGGCAACAGTTTGAGTGACGTGACGGCGGCCAATGAAAACGACCGGAACGCTTGTTTATTCGAACGCCCCCTCGATTCGAACCAATCACAGAGCAGAACGATGCAGGGGCTGAAAAACTGTGCTGCGGTCTGACGGTGTTTTGTATGAGGTGGGATATTATTGTTCTAATTTCTCAATTACATAATTCACAATATCACACCCTGCGTTCAGTATGATCACACAGTTTATCTAAAGGCCATTCCAAAGCTCATATAGGGCAAGAAACTACATTGTGAGAACGTCACAGAGCAACAAAATTCAAAAACAGTGTCAAGAAATTCAAAACTGGGCTACATAAGTGAGGAGCAAAGGAAACCTGTCTTCATCCCTCACCATTGTCTTAAGGTTTTTAACACTTACGGCAATATGACATTTTCATCCTCTTTTTTTTTTTGAGAAAAATGAAAAAGTAGGAAGTAAATAAGAACTTTAGAGCTTAAAGCCTGCCCCAACAAGAACAAAGTTCATCCCGTATGTAGGTTAGACAATTCCACACATTATAAACCTACAAATGTGCACAGATTAATATTATTCAGCTATTTAAAAAAAAAAAAAAAAAAAAAAAAAGATTTTCCGAGTGAACACCAAGCTCAGATAAATGATTTTGAACTCGTATGAAATGTTTTCTATGTTCAGTAGAGCTTTTTTTAGGTAAAATGAATGTCTACTGAATTAAATACCAAAACAGCTCCTAAACCTTGAGATTATATATATATATGCTGTGTACTGTACCATATGATCATAGATAGAAAATAAAAAGCAGTAGCCTACACTTTACTTTTGCATACATTAAAGTGAGTACAAAGCCAAGGTAAACAGCTGATAAATTCCTGTTTGTACTGTATCTTATCTATAACTCCTTAACTCCATTCAGTCCAACTCTGAGCTGCTGACATTCAAATCACTCTATATATGATAACACAACACGCCATGTTTGTGTTATCAGATGAAACCATGCTGCCACCCACAGGATGAACCTAAAATTGAAAAAAAAAACAAACAAACAACGAAATGAAGAGTACTATAGTGTCTGAATTTATTTTCATGTATTTCAAATATTTTTATGGGATGAATTAAAGTTGATGTGCTTTGAATAAGATGGAATGGAGCAAGAACTTGTTTATGTAATAACATAATAAATAACTCTACCAAGTCCATTGGTTTTCTCACTGGTATTCATAATGCTTTCGGAGGATCTGCCAGTGATGACATTTGTTTATTTACATAGTCCATAATGTGTAGTTGGCCCACAAAATAGTTCCAAAATTTATTTTTGTATTTAATCAATTGGGTCTTAATTGATCTACAGGAATGTGTCATAATTTGTCATCACAATGTGGCTATTAGAACGACCGTTAATGAGACGAACCATCCCAGAGCTATGATTGCAGCTCCAACATCCCATTACTCAATCAGCATGGGGTAAACTGCAGTAAATACCCTCTGAAGATATCAATTTCTACATGAAGCACTTGAAACCAGGTGATATTCCCATCATAGTCCATTGGCTTTATAAGCCTTCAGAAAGAAGAAGAGTGTTTATCAAAGATCAAAGTAGGTCTTTTTTGTTGTACAGGTCTATTTTAAAAGCCAAACTAAAATTAGTGTTCTTCATTTGCAACTTTCTTAAGAAATGTCTTATAGCTTTTCTAACAAGTTAGTAATTCTATGTAGGCCATGGCACTCACATGTGGTAGAGCAGTGTGATGCGGACAAATTACCCTCCTGATAAGTAAAATGTATCAAAAAATAATATTAGAGTAAATACAAATGAGGTATAAAAAATAAAGATATTAAGAAAAGTGAGATTGGTTTGTTTTATTTTACATATTGTGTTTTTGGTGTTTCCCAGTGGTTTATTATTATTATTTTTGATTAATTGTTAATTAGCTACTGTAGGTCTCAATAGTCTCATGCAGGTCTCCTCATGCTTGTGATTGGGTCTCCCTTAATAAGATAATGATTTGACATTGCTGCTGTAAGAGACAAGTAAGATGTCCTCAATAGAAACTTCAGTTTCACTATTGATACAAGAGACAAAACATTTATTTTGAGGATGATTTTGCTGACTTATGATGAGGGTGAGAAAGTCCTATAACTGGAAATATTTATAGGAGTATAATAGCACAGATCTCCTCAACACAAGGGCTAAATGTTACTGGGCTAATAGAGTATCTGCAATATCATGTGTTAACATTTGCCAATGGAAAAAATCCAGTCTTTGCTATGTTTTGTATATAAGAAATAGATATCTACATTTGTTAGCAGTTTTCACAGTGGTATTGTATATCCAAAACATTGCTTAAAAGCCTAATGGACACATCATTTTTAAAATCACTGGTATTCCTAAATACACATATTGTATAACATTGTGCGACTCCAGCTGTGAAAGCATGGACACAGTGTGTGTCCAGCATATTCTGGCTGCAGATTTCCTGTAAACTAATGGAGAATAAACACGGGATGATGATTCACAGACACTGAAAATGAACAATCGCAACCTCAGCGGAAGTGGAGGAAGCATTCACATCCTTTACTGACATGGAAGTACTAATACCGCAATGTAAAATACTCCATTACAAGTAAAAATACTGCATTTAGAATCTTATCAGCAAAATGTATTTAAAGTATCCAAATTAGAAGTACTCAATACCGAAAAATGGTCCCTTGAGTGTTAAACTATTACATATTTTACCATTGAATGATGCATTAATATGTGCGTAGCATTTTACCTTTGTAGTTGGCAAAGATGGACCTAATTTATTTGACATGTTAGTTGGTTTAATTGATGAAATACATCTTATTTGATCATATATTTTGTCTGTAACATTTTAATTGGTAAGTTAACTAATATCAGTCAGATAAATGTATGCTAGTGGAGAACAAACTGTATTTCCCTCTGAATTGTATTGAACTAAAAGTAGCAAAAATGGAAAGCAAAGAACCTTAAATTTGTACTCGAATAAAATACTTGAGTTACATTCATCTGAATCACTGCTGAAGATTTTGGCATACCAACTACTTTGGTGCTTTCCCTTAGTCTCAGTGGAACTGAAAGAGCTACCAACGGCAAATTGCAAGTATTTTAAATGGGACACAGATATTAGTACCCTCATTACGTATTTATCATAGCCATGTGCTATTATACAGTGTTTACATAGTTGCTGACTGCTTCAGAAGTGTTCCTGTGTGCTGGACTCTGTTTTATAATTATACCTGGGGACTCACCATTTATGTTGACATAGTTAGACTCTTCTAGACTTTATTGGAAGCGTGGGCGGGGGAATACACAGGGTCTGAAACTGACATGGGACAGTGATTCTGAGTCATGTTCTGCTTTTTGCTTAATATGATGACTCATTACTCCCTATTTTAATCGAGAATGCACTGGAACTTTTTTCACACATACCCTTTACAAATTGTCAAACTGTCATAAAAATTAAGTTTGTATTTATTATAGTTTAGTTTGGCACCAGTATTTTTGCCTGAACTTGCTTTAATTTAGTCCCCCCCCCCCCCCCCCCCCAAATATCTTATTAATCATTGTTAAACCCTGAATTCTTCAAATATTAAAATCTGATTTTTAGATTTAATATTAAATATCTAATTATCTGTTTTGTATTTTATTATTCAATACATTAATAATGATATTTAAATTTCAGGTGTACAAAAATATTAAATATGAAACACGTTCTTCTATTTAATACAATTTATTTATTTATTTTGTACTCTATTATTGTACCCCACTGGGTGACATCATTCAGTGGTAGTTTTTCTTCCACACATTAGAATATTGTCCTTAGTTGTTCATTCAAATTGGTACGAGTGGAAAGAGTCCCACTTATAATATTGAAATTTAGTTAACATCTTTTTTAAAACATTCACTGCCAATTTGTGAGCAGTTTTGAACCACAGCAGGAGATGCATGAGAAAGGTACCGTGTAAAGACGAGACAAAATGAAGATGGGTAACTTGTGCTATTTTTTAGAATCCCAAATTACAGGCAGAATGTCCCAGAAAGCTGATTGGATAAACCGAGTAAACCGTTTTCTGATTGGCTGTAAGTGTGACTATCAGGAGAATTTATTGGCCTTACTGAACTGCACGTCCAGCCCATCTCTCTTCTTCGCTTGTCGTTGCCCTCCGTACATCACTATCTTTGGCATATATTACATGCGTGTAAGCATACACTACAAGGGTGAAAAAAATGGCAGCTGACGAATAGAGAAAAGTGTGTGGATCTTCACTCGATTTATCCAGAGAAACACGGCACCTGTAAGTTTATTCTTCACAGTAAAATGATATTTAGTTTAGGAAGAATGTCAGTTGAAGCCACACGACCTGGGTTATGTGTAAATCCTCCTTGATAATATGGAAAGACACTGCTTTCAGTGGGGTAACGTTAACGCGAAGGTTAGCCAACCCAGTTATTAGCCAGCAGCAGTAACTAGCAAATCAGGCAGTCCCAGTTGTCAACATTGGGCCCAGACTATTACCTGGAACTGTACGGCGTTAATGTTAGACGTCATACAGCATCCGAGAGCAAATATGTAGTTATTAAAATGACAAAATATGCTTTAACTCTATCTAGAAAGTAAATTAATACCTATCTCGGGTATTTCGCTAACCCAAAGCTAACGCTAGCTGTTACCAGTCAACACAAACGCTAGATGTGAAGTGACACAATCAGCTAACAGTTAACATCGATAGGTAGAGTTGGTGAGAAAAAATATTAGGAAGTGGTGCTATTAATGTTTTCACAGATAACCTATATAAAATATACGTATTATAGGTAATAACCAGCTTTCTAAATGAAACGTTAACATTATTTTGGGCTCACAGAGCGGTAACGTATTAGCTTCATTAAGCTATTCAAAATGGCTCATTTACCGTCAACGTTAATGGGTTAGTTAGTTAACAGACGCTTTTACTGTCAACGGTCAGTTGACGTAAATGACACGCAGTCATGTTTTGTTCGTTATACACCCCTAGAGGTGTGGGACAGCTGTTTTTTTTTTTCTTTTTTCTTACTAAACTCGGTAATAATTCTCCAGAACCTCGATCATTACGTTCACAAGTGAATGTAGTTGTAGCAGTGTTTCCCTGAAAACGGGTAATGCGGCGGAATGTACACAACGTGAAATACATTGTCACATGGGCTGTCCCCAGCAACCTATACCACAGGCCTGTCGTTATAGTGTGAAAACCTGTTAAAACTCTCCAAAAAAAAAAGCCCTTCCTGTCTCTGTGGGAGTGTCCATGACTGGAATACCACATCAATAAGAGGTTCTTTTTCTTCAGAAAATCAACAGAAGATAGTTAACACAAGTAATGACATGTTACAGTATGGTAACATCTGTATTGTAATTTGAAATCTACTCATTTATGCTGTCAACATCTTCTGTTTTTGGAGTAAATGAAAACAATTTTGATATTTAAGTAATTTATTAAGAAAATTTAACAAATATTCACTGTTTCCAGCTGCTCAAATAGAACTGAAATGATTAGTTTGTTTGTTAATCAGCAACTATTTTGACAATCAAATAATCATTTTAGTCCTTTTTTTAAGTGAAAATGCCGTAAAATTCACTGGTTCGACCCTCAAATGAGATGTTTCTTGGTTTTCTTAGTCTGCTATCATAGGGTTTGGACTTCTGATCAGACAAAACAGACAAAACAAAGTGTTTGAACATGTCATCTTGGACATTAGGACACTGTGGTGAACATTTCAAAATTTTATGTCACAAATGATTGGAATCAAAAAGACTAATCGCTAACGAAATGTAATGAAAAGTTTAGTTGCAGACCAACTCTCAAATGTCAGAATTTGCTGCTTTCTTTGTTTCAAATCATGGTAAATTGAATATCTGAGTGTTGGACTGTTGGTTGGAAAAACACAAGCAATTTTTTAAAGTTCTGGAAAATAGGGACAATTTGTAGACTAAGCAATATAATATAATAATTGGAGAAAAGTCATATGTGTATAATTTTGAGGCCCTTGTATTTCATATTGTAGGCTGATGAATGAACTGATGAATCTCTTTGGAATTATTGTGTGTGCTGCATTTCACAGGAATTATTTTCACCCTTGATATTTTTAGGACAAAACTTCACAGGCACAGAGGCATACTGGGTCAACATCCTGCGTCTTGATTGTCATCATTTACGTGTCACCATTGGTTGTCAGCGTCAAACTGTCACCATTGGTCATCAGTCACCATGGGGAAAACTCCGCTAAAAGGCAAGCATACGTCACTTGACTATGTTTGATAAAGACGGTGTTCGGTGGTTATATTGGCTCTGAATAAAAAAGATTTGTACTTTGTAACTAAGGTGTCAGCTGAATCTCTGTAAAGCACACCTGTAGCAATCAAATCATCAATATGCCATTTCTTCCAATTTAGTCTTATTTCAAGACCCTGCAAACCCACACAGGTGTTTCACTTACTGTCTGATTAGACCTTTGTTCAGGTTGAAGTTGGGTGGAGCTTCACAGAAAATTATGTGATGTCATCAAAATGTATGTAACGATGATAAAAGTGTGTGCATTCCCACACAGTTTTGAGGTGAGCTATAATCAAGTACAATAAGTGAAAACACCTGTGTGGGTATACATATTTCATTCAGTGTATGACATTAACGCCCTCAGAAATCCATATTTATTACCAGTGTTTAGACTCTTATTTCATATTAATACATGTATATTGTTTGTTACAATCTTGGAAGTAGTTTAATTACATACATTTTTTTTCCCCATCATTTTTAGATCAGAAAGATGGCAAAAAAGAGAAACCAGGAAGGACAGTTCCACCAACAGGTACAACTCCTGCAACAACTAAAGGTGAACCTTTTTAAAAATTGTATTTGATCATTTAATTGATATTTATTATCCAGACTGAACATTGTACTACTATTAATGGTGTTCACCGTGATTTATGACTTTCCCTTGGATTAGACTTAGCTGTTTGTGGTGTTTACATTATTGTAGTTTTTTTACCATTTAAATTACAAGCCATTGTTTTGAGAGCCAAATTCTACCACCTTTCTAAAGTTTGCTCTGCATGCTAACTTCAAAATTCATTGACAGATTAATATTGTATCATACTGCTCAAGCGTTTTAACTGGATTTTATGTAATCTTTTATGTAAAAATAGTATAATAATAGGTTGCATTTAACAGCAGTCAGAAGTGCAAGAACAGAAGTGCAAATGTTTCACTATTTTTGGATTTCTCTTTAGATGCTTTCAGCTGGGAAGAATATCTAAAAGAAACGTCAGCTACACCAGCTCCACCAAGCTGTTTTCGTCAGGTATGTGCTCCTGGATTCATTAAATATTCACCAGGGATCATTTGCATGAAGATAGACCTTGTCTAGAGTCATATTACAAACTGAATTGGGATGTTTTGTCATCATGGTTGATAACAGTTAGCAAATTAGAGAAGCCTGCAGTTGCAGTTAAAGTTGTGCTTTAAGTCCAAGGTTACCTGGGTAACCGTTGGTCTGCAAGTTGCTGCTAGGAGTGATTAACTAACTGGTTTTGTTCAACCACAAAGGTTGTGTATTTATGGCTTTGAATGCAAACCCACCCTCCCCAAAGTATACAGCTGCACAGAAGCATACTCTCTTTTGTCCTGCACTACTAGTAACTCACAAAATGCCAAATACCATAACACATATTTTGCAGTTAGGTGACATTATTTAAATTTGGCTGATGGTATGTGTTGCATGTTTGCAGTGTATTTGCGCAATTCTTACAACACTGGTGTTTATGGCATTGTTCTAATGTCTACAGGCTAGAGTCCCACCCTCCAATGACTTCAAGGTGGGAATGAAGCTTGAAGCCCATGACCCGAGGAATTCCACCTCAGTCTGCATTGCCACAGTAATGGGCTTAACTGGGGTTCGTCTGCGTCTCCGTCTGGATGGGAGTGACAACAGCAATGACTTCTGGAGGCTTGTAGACTCCTCTGACATCCAGCCTATTGGCACCTGTGAGAAGAATGGAGATATGCTGCAGCCACCGCTGGGTAAGAAAACAAGGGGAGATGTGATGGTAGCACATAGTTGAGACATTAAAGAAAAAAATCTCAGTCTTGACAGCTGAATTGTGACTCTCCACAATACAGAACCAATGATTGACCATGGCAGATTTTTTTTTTCATTCCATGCACTACACCACCATGACAGGTTTATAAAAGCTCAGCAATAATAAAAGAAGATATGGCAGACGGATAAAATTGAACTGAAAATAATTGTTTGACCATGATGTAAGAAGCATTGCGTAGATGGGGAAGTGAAAGAAACTTCCCTACAGGCAGGAATGAACATCATCATTATTATTACTATCATCATTGTTTGTATTCTTTGAAAGAACGTAAAGGTAACAGAAGTTGGAAGAAATGTTTTGTGAACTGCTGGTATATGTAATCCATGTATCTGGAATCATCAGCAGAGCAAGATAATAAAGCTGCACACATACAGTAGATGTGAGCGTACATCGAAATATTTAACTGGTAATTTTTGTAATAAAATAAGACTTTCAAAGTTCCACAACACCCTCCATCCACACTTTCATCCATTGTCTATACTGTTTAACCAGTTTAGGGTCAATCACATAAACGTAGAGTTCACCAAACCTGCACCTCACAAACAAATTATACTAATAATGTCTGATATAAAAGGAATACTAGAAATTACTCACCATGCACAGCAGCACATGGTGTGTTAATACTACCCAACACTGTAGATTTCCAAATTGTTGTGGTCTAAATTAGATAACGTCATTTTTGTTATTACATTTTTTAATTCTCTCCTCCAGGATTTCGGATGAATGCCTCCTCATGGCCCATGTTTCTGCTGAGAACCTTAAATGGAGCAGAGATGGCACCAGCAACAGCCTTTAAAAAGGTATGTATGGCTTTAAAAATCACAGAGATTATGGGACCGTTTTGTCGGCAGCGTATGTACTTAAAAGTTGTTACAATGGGGATATTACACTTACTTTCAGGAACCGCAGAGGCCCCCCCAGAACAACTTTAAACCAGGCATGAAGCTGGAGGCCGTGGACAAGAAGAACCCATACCTCATCTGCCCCGCCACCATCGGAGAAGTGAAGGGCGATGAAGTGTTCATCATGTTTGATGGGTGGCGCGGTGCCTTCGATTACTGGTGCAAGTTCGAATCCCGGGACATCTTCCCTGTGGGCTGGTGCTCCCTCACTAAACACAGCCTCCAGCCACCAGGCAACAGTGGTGAGTGTACCCTCTAGGTGGCAGCACGAGTTTGATTCAACGAGGTTTGAGGCAGATGCGGTTGTTTGTAATCAATGTTTCCATGTTACTCATTTAGTTACAGTCAGGAAATTGCACCCACAGCTAAATAAATATAAACACAATTAACATTAATGATCTGGTCTTGTTGCTTAGTCTGGCAGAGTAAACTATACACAGCCTAATCTTTAACAGGTGTTGGACACACAGTAAAAGAAAGCACTAATTCTGCTTCTTGATCTTTGTGTGATTGAGGAGTTTCTGTATTTGATGGGGAACAATCATAGATTTACAGTGTATCTGAATTAATTATGTAATGTGGTGGTCTAAAAGGTTAGGCGCAGGTTCTTGATGATTTAGCATCTCAGGAAAAGGCCTCAGTGAACTTTATAAATTCCTAAAAATTATATGGGAGTCAGCATTTTTATTTAAATCAAGAAAAGTCAGTAGAGATCATCTGTAGACATTCTCCTGCTGAGAACTAAAACACAAGTGTCAGAAATCGGTATACAGAATAAATTGATCACATTCAATATTGTTATCCATCTTTTTCCTATTTTCCTAGCTCAGTAACACTTTTGTTAGCTCTTTTCCATGTTGTGCCTTCTCACACACTCTGAATAAATCAAATAAATAAATAGAATAAATAGAAAATAAAGGTTTCTTCCCTACAGTGGCTGCACCTCTGAAGAAAGTGGGGTTGCCTAGTAACAAGTTCAACGTGGTGGTTTTCAACATAGTCGTCTTGATAAACTGGGGCTACATTCAGAAGCAGGAGCGTCATGAGCATTAAACAGTCACAGGAGACGTACTGTGTACTGCATGTGGATCTCTGCAGATGATCTACGGAGTCCTGTTGGTGTGTTTGTGTGCGTCTCTGTTGGGGTGGGAGATGAAACGGGCAGAATTACAAGAGGGAGGGATGAGAGAGGAGGATTTATGTTCTTCACATCACACCTGTTTACATGGAAAAATGATGTTTACATAAAAGCTGCTCAGTCCAGCTTCACCACGTCTGTGTGTAAGACTCTAGATGAAGATGAGATTATAAACTACATAACACATGAAAAGCTTACAAACAGCTGCGGCCACAACCTGTTTATAAAAACCTTTAAAAACCATATTTTAACCTGCTAACGTAGGAGCTCTGATACAACCCGTAAAAGGTTGGGAGGTGTTATGAAGAAAGACACACACAGAGCCCACACATCCTCTCTCTAACATCCTCGTCTTTGTATTCCTCCCCCATCTGATGCTGATCAGTCTGCCTCCCCCGGCTCCTCTGTCACAGTGGGCTTAGTTTTGAGCTTGTTCTTCGATTCGGAGGAAGATTTATTATTTGGTTCTCTATGCGTGGGTTTTGTTGGGAAATCATGAGTGCACAACGAAACTGAGAAACATTTACTAGCTGAGTAAATGGGCTGTGGCTTTGAGATATTTCTTTCAGCACGGTTAGTTCTACTTTTAGCTAGCAGAAAAAGGCGTTGTAGTTCTTTAAAAGTAGACAGCGCTGTTAAAACAAGGAAGCTTGGCTATCAGTAGTACAGGCCTTGGTGCTGACCAGTGGTTGTTGTAATATGACTAAAATACTGCCGTCCGTTACTGTATGTCCTAAATTAGAGCACTTCCCCTGTGCTTTTTTTTCAGTAATGAGATGCTCCTGTTCAAACCCAGATTGGCATCAGACCATTACTCTGCTTTGACTCTAATTGTAGCTACCAACAGCAGCACAGCACACTGTATTGGTCACTGGGTGATGACATGCAATTGATCTCTCTAATTAGCCAGGATAGACTCTACAGAGATGGGACAAGTTTTTCTAAACTGCTCTACATGTCAGCATAGTCAATCCAAAGACAGTTACATCTGTGGGACCAACATGTTTCTTTTTTTATACCCATGTCTGTGTTTTTCTGTGTTTTTAGCACTAGGACCATTAACGATCCTTTTGTCATATTCAATGTGATGTCATATTAAGTATTTGCACTGTTGTCAAGGAACCATTTTCATTAACTTAAATGACTCTATTGTGTTTCCTTGAATTCTGTACAACTAGAGTGTCTGTTTATGTGGCGTCTCTATTACCTTGTGTCGCTTCAGCAGAATCCATTTATTGTCTCTTAAGCGTTACATTTTTGTTTGTTGGATTGTCTTATGGATTTCTAGGGTGATAGATCAGGTTTTGATAGCTGTGTTGTATGCTTTATTACAGTCACCCTGCCAAAGAACCCGCAGATTCTCTCAGCGTCACCCTCCAAGCCCAGCCGACGCTCCCTGCAGTCCCCCTACAGACTCCCCAACCCTCTGCCCCTCCTGCCTGTCAGGAAGGGGGTAAGAGGCCGTCGGCCCAAGAGTGAGACCATCGCTCTGCTCAAAGCCGTGGCAGAGGCAGCAGCTGCCCAAAACGGAGCCGTACCTGAAAGCACACCACTTGTACCCCAACCCCACAAAAAGAGAGGCCCCAAACCTGGAAGCAAGGTGAGACCCTGCTGCACTGATTTTTCTAAACACAGATGTATTTAAACATCAGAATCGTTCTGGATTAATTCATTTGTGTGTGTTAAAAAGTACCTCTGCAAATTGAACATGTGTTTCTCAGAGAAAGCCTAAGATTCTCCAAAGCACAGCACATCTGCCGAGCATCCAGGTTCCACAAGAAAGCCCTCCGAGCCTCAACTCAGTGGTTTCAACAGGTGAGGATTTATGGTGGTTTGCCTTTTGCAGTTAGCTATCACATTTTCTGCATTAAATTAGAGCTACCATTAGAATATCTAATCTGTTCACTGTTTTGTGTGTGTGTGTGTGTGTGTGTGTGTGTTTGTGTGTCGTTCCAGTGTGTGTGTACGTGAATAAGCATGGAAACTGCGGTCCCCACCTGGACAGGAAACAGATGCAGCATCTGCCAGACCACTTTGGCCCTGGGCCAGTGAACGCTGTGCTGCAGCAGGTGGTCCAGTCATGTATAGACTGCGCATACCAGCCTAAAGTCCTGCTGGGTGCTCTGCAGACTCATTCAGGAGGAGGAGAGGTCGTCAGAGGTAGCAACACATAAACAGTACCAGTTATTCTAGGTTGCGCTGTTATTGGTTGTATCTTACCTCCATCATAATAATGAAATACTTCTATTTGAAAGAGTGGCTCGTTAAATTGTTGTACAAGTGGCCAATTTTTGTGGCAGATGATTGATAGAGTGATGACACATGTCGTTCTTCATCCCAGTGAGAACAGATGGAGGAGTTCGTGTGGTCAAACTACCATCAGCCTCTAGTGCTTCCTTTGTGCTACGCTTCTTGGAGACAATGTGTCGTCACCTGCAATGCGACAACCTGTTCAGCAGCCAGCCGTTCAGTCATTACACGGCCTACGACAGGAACAAGTCAGGTAAACACTGTGCATTCCGTTAGAAGTGGTATGTCAGGAAGAGAGGGGGGGGGAACTGTTGGATCATAGTTCTTGGACTGAATTCATATTGCAACTTTATCCAAAGCGCTTTACAGTTTGCTTCTCATTCACACAAGCGAGCAGTTTAGAAATAGAGGAGCCAGTGATTGAACTGCCAACCTTGTTATTAGTCGACAGCTTGCTCTACCTTCTGAGCCATAACTGCCACCCCTCATAATAAATTACCACTGAGACAAAAACTGGGAAGTAAAAAGATGTCTTTGTGCCATTGAAATGTTACAATAGAAAAGTATAAAAATTCCAACCAATATCCTAATGAAAAATCTGAAACAACAGAAGATCAACTCTGTTTTCAATCTTCTTATTTGACCTGTGCAGAATAATTTTCAGATTTATTGTTTATTTCTAACTGTACTTAATAAGCTCAGTCATCTCTAATCATCACATGTAGACTGTAGCCATGGAGCTTTGGTTTTATCTTAATTGAACATCTTTTTGTTAGTTATATTTTAATAACAATATATTTAAAGAACAAATCTTCCCCTGCTTACTGTTTCATCTTGGTAATGTCCTAAAAGTTCCATTGTTGTCATGTTGCAGTGAAAGAAGAAGCACTGGACGCTCCATCCCTGGTTCGGAGTAGTAAACGAAGTCTCTCTGGGGTCTCTCCAACATACGCAGCCCCTCTGTCTCCTAAACATTTACGTGCTGAAGCCCACCCTTCAGAAGGTACAGCTCACCTCGCAGATGTTTGTACTGTGACACACTTTCTTCTGTAATATTTCACTTCCCTCCTTACTTTTGTTTAGTGCTTAATTATCAGAGGAATAACTGCAAACTGAGGAGTTTTCATTTGTAAGACTTATCTTTGTGTACAGGAGAGTTTAGGACTAATGTCTATGTCCAGACAAACACATAATCTAGTGACACATTGTCAAAGATCTCCATCACAGAAACCTTACTAATTTTGATTTACCTCGTGCTTCCAATCAGGTAAAGAAAACCTTTACAAAACATTACACAATGCCTGTAGCCTTAATACACACATTTGTGTTGTGTTACCCGCCACACGCCTTACATTTGGATCTCTTTTGCTGCATCCATTAGTGAGGCTGCCTCTATGTATTTTACAAACAAGATTAAAAACACATTTTTTTTCTCTACCTCAAGCCCTTTGGCTGGTGTAAAAGTTGTGTTGTGTAATATGCTAAGTATTTTATTCCTCAGTATACTGCATTGTCTATTCTGCATGTGTATACAATCAACTGAACCGATTGCTCAGTGTTATTGTCAACATTGGTTTTAATGGAGCGGTGATTCTATAATGAGTAGTGTATGTAGCTGGTTTAGTCACTTTAATTGCAGCTGTATAGTAATAAGCAGGAATGCAGGGATATGCAGTGTTTGCTTATTTATTACATGCATCATCCTGCTTGATGGAGGACTACTCTTCTTCATGTTGATGTTTGTTGCTCCACTTGGATGAATCTTCTGTTTATGATCACTTTCACCATCATGTATATTTATTTGCATATTGTCTCAAAGGTTAATCAAAGTGTGTTATTATAGAAGTATTTAAAGAACAACCTTTTAATGTCTGTTGTGTTTTTCTCTCTCCAGCAGAGACCCTGCCTCACGAAGAGAACGGCCTAATAAAGGAGCAGCGCTACATGGACTCGGCCTCCAACTCCATGACCCCTCGACCCCAAACAGTGCGGAGTTCCTCAGAGTACCACCCCCAGGCCAGCAGCCTTTACCATCCCGGTACACCCATGCGCCGCCATTCCTCTAATCCCGCAGAGCTCAGCTCCACACAACCGCTCAGACGAGTTGAAGGTACAGTAAGAATCTGTGGAGGTAGATCACTGCCTGCTCACATTTTACACAATTTACTCCAGAAAACCTCCAGTTCTTTCTAAACATGCAGTCTCTTCATCTGACAGAAAAATGCTGACAAAAAGACCAGTCAGATTTTTGTTTGTTTTTTTTTACTATAGAGAACATACAGTAACAGTGACTGTCGCGGTTTATGTTCATTGTGTCTGCTCTGCTTTGGCTGCAGCCAGCTCCACCACAGGTCCTGAGGCTGTAGCATCTGACCGGGAGAGTCTGCGGCTGCCCAGTAAAAACCCCTCCTCCTGGTCCATTGAAGAGGTGATGCAGTTTGTGAGGGATGCTGACCCCACAGCATTAGCCCCACATGCAGAACTATTCAGAAAACATGTAAGTTCACTTTTATTATTTTAAAAAAGAACTAACCACCAACAGTGATGTCCAATTCTCAATTTCTATTGCTAAATTGAGCTGAAAAGGGCAAAAAGTTTTTAATCATGTCCGCCATATAATATACAGTGTATTATTAGCTTTGGCTACTGTAGATCATTTGGCTCTCTGCATGTTTACTTGATGTAATGAATCCCATGTTTTGTTTCCACAGGAGATTGATGGAAAAGCCCTGATGCTTCTACGGAGCGACATGATCATGAAGTACATGGGTCTAAAGTTAGGGCCCGCGCTGAAGTTATGCCATCACATAGAGAGGCTGAAACAAGGCAAACTGTAAGAGGAGCCCCAAGCAGCCCCGTCCCTGCCGGACCCATGAGCAATAAGCCCTGAGAGGACCAGCGTTTGGACACTGCTCGGCGCATGACACCACACGACTCATGGGGCATGCAGGGGCTACAAGTTACTCTTAACTCTAGACTCCACCTTGAGGGACTCAATAGATGTTACAAGCTCATCATGACTTCCAGAGTGGAGAAGTGTGCCGTGCATTGCTGACACATTACCTCATCCCCTCATCAGTGAACAAAAAGCTGTTCAAGTCTAATAGACGCCATTGACTCTATGAAATCCCAAAGGAAAATAATCCCTGTAGTGTTTACATTGCATAGCACATGTGCACACGTGGACACATTTTTTTTACTGAGATGAAATCTTTTGATCCTGGTTTTGGATCCCCAAAGATGGAGAATGTTTCTTCTTATATAATGTTTTTAGCATTGTTGAATTTCCAGTTAATAAGGAAGAGTTGATATACTAAAAAAAAGAAAGGAAAAAAAAAAAAAAAGAATCCATCAGATGTTCTTCCCCATGCTCTCGAACAGAATTTGGATGCTCTCTGGTTTGTGCTGTTGTATAGTTGTTTTCACTTTTTGTTTATTCACGTGTATGCCTCAAGTATGGGTATATCTGCCTGCCCGAAGAATGCCTGTCAATGCATTCCATGTCTTTCACACAATGCTAGACACAAGTTTTCATTTGCTTCAACACAATTGTATCATGTTGTATTCTTATTTTTTTCTAACCAAACCTCACCTTTTCCTCGAGTGTCCTGCAGAATCATCAGACGTGCGCTGCGGCACGCTGGATGACAATGATGTGATGTATTATTGTGTCTCAGCTGACACTCCTACTGGTCTCCATGCAGTTCTTATCAACGTTAAACCGTTTGTATCCCAAGCTCTGAGTCAACAGACGGATTGTTAAGGAAGTGCAAATATGACATTTCTAAGGGCTTTCTTTCTATTTAGTCATTTTAGTCATAATCATTTTAAGCTCGTCAGTCGGCCTGTGACCTCAGTGTTGACACCTTTGACCGTTACAATCACTGTTAGCAATGAAAACAGATATGTACAGTTTTATGGGTTTAACCATGAATATCAGCGACAGAATGTACATTTTGTAGAAACTTAATATTTTAAGGAAATCATATACATAAGTTAGAAATGTGAAGATAAAAGGGGGATGGGGATGTGGTGAATATTTCACAGTGGATTCCATTCTGCTTTTTAATACTTAATGCAGCGCTTTTTAGTTGAAATACTCCCAGTAATAGACTTTGCCTTGCTTTACCTATGACATTTCTCAGGTTAATGTGGTCTTTGTTAGTATAAGCTTTTGTAGCATACTGTTTATAATATACTTAACAGAATTTTCCTGTTACTCCCTTTTCTGATTTAAAATGACTCGTGCCATATGATATTCAACACAGGATCGAAGTGCTGTCGGTTTCCCTCTCGCATCTTCTTAAAAAGTACTTGAAATATTTGTGTTGCAAAAAGTCCCTTGTCCATTACATCACACCAGATAAACTATGTGTTTATGATGCTGTGTATATTCTTTTTTTTTTTTTATAAACCTACCAAAACAAAAGGATGTGCATGTGTTGTTACTGATCACAACAATTTTTTTTACTCTCAGGATGAGTTTTCACATAGTGGAAGAAAGTTGCTGAATTGTTTTATTTTTAATTTCACTAGTATCACCTACAAAAACATGTAGTCTGGTTACTGGTTTAGAAAATTCAATCAGTCTCAGTGCTATTTGTTTTGAAATTTTATCTCACAAGTGTAAGAAATAAGCCAGGCCCTGCATCTGCTATATATATATATAACATGAAATGTAAGACAAGAACAATTTGAAAACGCTTAAAAAATTATTCTTGAACCAGAAAGTTTTAGTTTGGACAAAACAAACGCTGTACCAAAGCTGCAGTTTTGTCCAGCTGAGTGGAAAACTGGGTTAATTTTCCACCGTTTGTCTGAGTCTCTTCCAAGACTGTGTAATCGAGTAAATTCTGACATTCTCACTGATTTCAAACCAGCTTCAAGAACACCTAATGACAAATTTGAGATAAAAATGGATTGATTATCATCAAGGAACAAGGCAGAGACACAAATTTAGACCTCAGGGTTTTAGTTCACTTCCATATAAAAAGCACATAAACTGTACAGTAAGCAAACATTTAACTGCCAGCACATTTCATCTGTTTCTTCACTGACATCTTCATTAAAATGAAAGTTTTCATAGGCAAAAAAATGCCTCGTGAGACTGACTGTTACAAAGGAAGCAGTTTTCTTAATATCCAGTCACACAGTACTAAACTGACTGTTCATTATATGTACAGATCGTATAAATTAAAGTCATACAAAGAATAAGTTAGGATGAAATCTGCACAACCAAGATCAGTTCAGACTACTTCACTGTGGGAACAAACAAAAGAGCCCTCTGCTGTGTGGACTGTGGACATGAGTTAAAAGTAAAATGTACTGTATTTGCTAAAGTACATCAATATAAATAAAGCAGCTGGTAAAATATGGAGCTTTAGGTATTTTCGATCCCTTCCTCTGTTCATCCAGACAGTCTGCATATGGCTGTTATTAGTTCTTGGCCTGTAATTTACAGATTTCATAAATGCTATAATCACAAAGGGGCAACACAGTTTTAGAAGAATAGGTAATTTTTTCAACTAAACTATGACAAAGTGCACTCAAGAGGATAAATAAACGGACACACACAGACGATACGCTCACATTCACAACTCTTATCGTAATCATAGGGCAGAGAAATACCACGCTCCACGAAAACAACAAAAATGACACCAAACCACTAGGAACAGGGAAGTTTGATAAACGGGGGGGGATGGAGTCTCAATAAGGACTGATTCTAATAGACTAATAACACACTTAACAAATATACCTACAGTATTTTCTTTCACTGAAGCAAGAAGAAAACAGTCCTTCTTTAATCTGGCTGTTCCTGTCAACTTCATCTCAATCAATATCATAACCTAGATTCACTTAATAAGTCTGTTAATGGAAACATCTGGAGTTTCTAGTGTTTTATCCACTTGCTGTGAGGTGCTTCCTCAGTTTTGGCTTCTTAATGTCTTTAAAAAAGAGGTTAATTCAGCCGGCAATAAAAATAGCTCTTTCCAGAAAAACTTTCCTTACGTTTGGACAGGCCCATAGCAAATTCTGTTTAAAATGTGAAAACAATTAAAACATCCCTTTTTTTCCCTGCTGTTAAACAAAATAAGAATTCATTTAGATGAAATTGCGGCTCCGGCCTTGCCAGATCATTATTAGCCTGTCATGCTAAACCCGACTAATCAAAAAAAAAAAATTGAACGAACCGCTTCAGTGAGCTACTGATGACTACGGGAATTTCCAATGATGGGACATGTTTTAACAGTCTCAGTCACATCCTGCTGTTTCGTACTGCTCTGCTGCGAACAGTGACGACCTCAACTATCAGATTTTTTTAGGTCTTCAGTGCACTTAAGTAAAAACTACACGTGGAAACAAATCATGAACCAAAATGGAAAAATAAAAATATGGAACCCATGTGTCTTTGCTGTAATTATAAAGTCAAAAAAAACTTTTTTCTCAACATCTTAGATTTATAAAGACAATCTCCAAAGCCACATGGAGAGCCCATTAAGCTGCCTTACGCAAAAAACATGTCTCTTAAACTCGATTTAGTCTAACACTGTAGAGTAGTGCATTACAAAAAGTAATTCACAGGAGTCCAATGGAAAACATTTCCGAAGTCTGTTACTACTGTGTCACACTGTCAGGACATTCATGAGGTTTCTACAACATTTGGAGCCAAACTCTGATCTTTGATTGGACATACAAGTGTATGAGTTTGATTACAGAATGTACCCACATGTGTTTTATGTTGTACGATCCGGAGGGATTACCAGACAGCGGACCCGCAATTAATCCCCCTCCTCTGAGCACTTTCACTTCCTGGGGAGCAGTGCTGCCAGTCTCTGCTTCTTAATGGGAAGGAAATGGATCTCCTGTGAGCTGACCTTCTTCAGTTTGATAGCTCTGTTTTTAGGGACCTTTTTAAGCGGGTCGTTGGGGTCGTGTTGCTCCCCTTGGGACGCAGATGGCACTCCATAGAGCTGCTGCAGAGACGCCCCCTGGCTGCTGTCCCGTTTGATGGAAAAGTTCTTGGTGGAGACGCCTGAAAGGCCTTTTATCTTCCCACAGAGGATGGCAGGGATCGCGTCCTTCACCGAGACGATCACCTTTGCCGTCTGCGAGGTGCTGACTATCTCAAGGTTTCCCGCCCCGCCGAGAGACGCCTCCTGACCCAGAGAGCTAGACCCACCGGCACTGCTGTCAACCACCCACTTATGCTGTCGGCTGAACTCCAGTGAAGCCAGACTGCCCAGCAGTTTTGAATCTAAACTCTGAGTGCATTCAACAGATAATTCTCTGTCTCGCTGTGGTGACCCGCTGGAGCTACATGACTGGACACACTTTTTTTTCCTCACAGCAGGCACTGACAAGTCAAGCACACTGTCCTGCTGCGGGCTGGGGTATTCCTGTTTTGGTTCAACTGGACATGCCCTGACAGAAAGGTCTAGAGCCTGTCCTTCAACCAGAGGAAGAGAGGACGGGGACACATTTTGTGGCTGGAACGATGGCACGCATCTGCTTGAAGACAACGAAGGAGAGGTAGTATCTTTTGGAGAAGTCTGAGTGCTTTTACTCACAGTGCAAACTGGTTTTGGCATGTTCCCCTTTGAGTCCTCAGTCTGCGGGACAGGAATAGGGATGGGAAGCGGGATGGGCAGAGGCACTGGCAGGGGAATGATGACAGGGTAGGGGACTAGAAGTGTGGCAGGAGGGACCAGAGGGGCCAGAGGGGAGGTGTAGGGAGGTGTGAGGGGAGGAAGCGGGAAGAAGGGAGAGCCTGGTGACTGGCAGGTAGATGAACCCGCCTGGGAAGGGAAGAGGTCCTGCAGGATGGCCGCAAAAGCCGGATTCTGGAGAAGAGAGAGCAGGTTAGCATCCTGCGCTTGACCTACTGACTTTTGGTCGACAGCTGGAGGCAAGCCGAACGTCAGAGGATTCTGACACAGGACATTGTTCTGGAGCGGCAACTGGGGACAGTTAGGGCTCTGAGGAATCACAGAAGGACTCATGTGCTGGATGACCTGCTGATCCAAGACCAGAGGAAGTGAAACTGGGCTTTGGCTCGTTATTAAGTACGGTGCTGCCCCCATTTGGCCGAGCTGAGCCCCGGCTGCTCCGGCCATCTGGAGGTGAATAGGCAGCATCAGAGGGTTCTCTCCCAGGCACACTGGATGGAGGACAGTTGTGGCTACTTTAAGCGCCACACCTCCTGGAGATTCAGCGGTGGGACTCACCACCGATGGTGCAGGAGTCTCCACCAGGTTAGAAAGCCCTCCTTTGCTCAGTCCTATCACGCTGCCATCGCAGGAATCAGCCGGATTTACTCCATTCTCCACTTTACCGGTGGTTTCTCCTCCTCCCACCTCAGAGTTGCACACATCAGTCTGGGGCGGTGCCATGGTTACAGACACATCATCACTACCCTCCATAATTCAGCTCAAAGAGTCCAACACAGTCTTCATCAAATGTTAGTGACACGTCTCATCCATTATTCTTCTAGGCAACACTGAAACACAGGAAACAGAATGTTTAATGCTGTACAGTGGTTTCAACAATTTGCTATAATGCTCATACACGTCCCCAAAACTCTACACAGTCTGACAGGATTCACTGGAATTTTGAAGGATACCTGCTTCATGTTGGGTCTCATACAGTACATCTTAGTAAGGACTAAAGAAGTTCATTTTTCAGATTTAGCATCTAGCACAACATGTTCCACAGAATTAATAATAAGGAAAAAAATAAATTACAAGTCCAACAAATAGGACTCATTCTACCACATTTAATCAGCAGTAGCAGCCTCTCACTGCTAGAAAACCTCTAGAAATGTAATATCAAAACAATTATTGGGTCTTCTGCTTTTTTAATTACTGTAAAACTGAGAGGGAACGAGAGGATTTTATAGTTCATTTTATATTATATAACATAAGTAAACAAGAGAAGTAAAATATCACAGGAAATTGACATACAGTATGTCCCAGAGCTCAATTATCAGCAGTTGTTACTGTGATTAAAAATTAAAAGGTAAACAGAAACTAGTCCAACATGAAGGTTGGTTGTTATAAAACGTATACTCGGAATGAGAGTTTCCTATTCCCGACAAGCCTTTGTAACAGAAGACAGTTTGACACGTCACAGTAGGAAAAGCACAGGTGTCACTAATGACCTGAACTGTTCCAGTCAAGTGAATAGAACAGAGCCATTATTCTGGTTATCAGTAACACCTGCGTCTTTCCTACTACTGCTGAAATCATACCTTATTTACTATATAGTGCACTATATTTACCCTACGCTGTTGTATTTATAAAAATGTCCACTACATAACTGCCCTCAAAAATTCCACAATAGATCAAAAAACATGTCCATGGCACGCACACTACTTTCTCCTAACAATCAAATTTTATAGATGCGACTCTGCAGCTGTCAGTAATGACTCAAAATGATGGTGATCAGCAGGTGTCCGAAATCTCGATTTACTGCTCACTATAAAGAAACTATTGAGTGTCTATTATACTGGTAGTAGTGAATGAGTGAATAAGGGAGTGATTTCAGACACAGTGAACACGTCTCCTGTGAAAAAGGCACTACGTTATTTTTATTTTAGTAGAAATATGTCAGTATAAATTAGAGCCTGACCGATATATTAGTCAGCCGATATTTAAATCTTTTTTAAAGTTATACAGGCAGCATTTTATGTATATTTGATCCTTTTTCTTAATTCAAGTTCATATATGTTTTTTTATTCTGTTTTTTCTTTATGTATAGTTATTTATAATTATTAAATTCTCAGTGAAGTTTACTGTTTCAGTGCACTGGTGTCGTTTTATACAATAAAGTTTATTGTTAAACTGTAAAAAATCATGCAGTGTTGATGACCACATTTGAGGGATCATTGCAAAAAATGTGCATTTATGTATATATTCTGTATATATAAGATCATATTTATAAGATGATCGGCTGATATATCAATATTGGAGTTTTTTTACTCCTTAATATTGGTATCAGCGTTGGCCCAAAAACTTCAGTATCAGTCAGGTCCTAGTATAAATATAGTCATACCCTAATCAAGCGGGATATAAAATTCTTTGCGACTAAAGTGAAAACTTAATTTCAGGGAAAGATGTCTCTGTAATAAAACCAACAAAGAGTAGAGCTGCAACGATCAGTCAATTAATCCATCGTCAGAAAATTAATCACCTATTATGATAATTGATTAATCATTTTTTCATAATAATTAAAGAAAAAACACGCCAAAATTCTCTGGATGCAGCTTCTTAAATGTGATTTTCTTCTGGTTTCTTTAGTTTTCTATGACAGTAAACTGAATATCTTCGGGTTATGGACTGTTGTTTGGGACAGAACAAGAGATTTTAGTTTGCATCTCAGGCTCTTCGGAAACATCGACATCTTTCATCATTTTCTGACATTTATAGACCAAACCTTTCTATCTGGCCAAATATCTATCATGCTTTTGTAAGCCTATTGTGTGTTAGCTTTGCTTCTCACTACATGACACCTCCACACAACACATGTCCCGCCTGCACTGGCTGTCAACCCTCATCCATCCGTAGTGATAAAACGTCCCTCGGGTGCCTAGAGATACAGTGCATCCCGTGTCAGCAAGGTCAATTATTCATACTGATGGGAGCACCAAGGATAATGTTTAGCTCTTGGGAAGGGGGACACTTTCAAATAAGCTGAAACATAACAATAAAGTCGGCACTCCACACTACCTTTTAAGTGAAAAACTCAATTAAACGAACACATGCAGTTCCAATTTTCTAGCAGAAGCGTGACACTTTTTTTTCTCTCTCCAAGCAGCCTTCATGTGGTGTTGGGTTGCCTCACTGAGCAGCGAGGAGGAGCCCTCTATCCCCCCAGGCTGGTTTTATATTGTTCTGTAGCATAGATGAGACATTGTAATAGGGCTCTGATGGATTACACAGACGACTCTACAGCTAGACGGTCAGACGATAACCTTGTCGCCATTTCACACATGGGGAAATGTCTGGATAGTGTGCACCTTGGGAATACGAAACATACTTAAACATACCCTGCGAGAACCCAATGAATGCTTTGGCATGTTTTATAGCTTGAAGTTTCTGTGTTTACTCTTCTGTCTTTTCACACCTCAATCTAGGTGTCGGCTCCTTCTGAATGATGAGCTGGAAGGTCAAGGTTGTCTATATGCATGTTAAGGACTTATGTAACACACACGCTGCTTTGTCCTGATGGGGAAGCCTCATCCTGCAAGTCATGGGATACCAGACAAAGAGGACAAATTGTTGCCACGAGAGTCGAAGCATTGGCACACATCTGTACATGTACCCTCTGTCTCTGTCTCAACCGTGAGCAAGACTGTTGCATCACATTTCTCAATATCTTTAGTACCTCTTTTTTTTTTTTTTACTCCTCATTGCAAAAGTAAGAAAAAAAAAAGGAAATTTGGACATTATGTCAGAAATTCAAAGTCTGAATAGGAAATCTGTAACTATTCTATTTTTCATCCATTTCGATGCTGCGGTCTCACTTGCATTCCAGGAAGTTTGAGGCAAGACATTTCCTGCTTGATAACATGGTCACATGAGGTCTGTGACACGATAGAGCTTCACTGACCAATATGAAAGAAGTCTTTCTTGGTTAAAACTCCCCTACTGTCACAGACTGTAATGGTTTGGCCCGATTGTTCGCAAAGTGAGGGAAATAAACCAGATATTCCTGAAGCACCGATAATAAATTCAATTTAATCTTCTCTCTTAACTGAGCTGTCATTTCTTTATACTCTAACTTGATGTTTTAGTTTAGTGAGCGTTACACTGAGCCTTCAGATCAGGTGACCTGATGCTAAGCAGGAATCACCACCAGGGTCACCCCCCCTCCCACACACACACACACACACACACACACACACACACACACACACACACACACACACACACACACACACCTCTCATACAGCAGTGCACAGCTCACTGCTCCACCTCCTCTTCACTTGAATCATGTGAGCAAAATGTCAAACCCTGCAGACGAGCAGAAGAAGGAAGTTTAAACGTCTGGAGAGAGCCAAAGTACATAGGGAACATGTTCCATTCTTCCATGAATGGACTCTGTGACTTTGCTTTGTCTCATTGTTATCACAGAGAGGGAAGTTCGAAGAGAAATGTCACATGAGCATCAATAAATTTCTACTGAGCTTATGCTCCGATTCTTGTTGATGTGCCACATGCTAAATGAATCTTCTGGGTTGTTTTTCTTTACCGCCTAAGTTTAAATCCGCTGGTCAAACAGAACAGATGAACTGCTACCAGCTCCTCCAGATAAATCTAACAACTATTTAAAAAAGCTGTTAAGACTAGTACAAAACTCTACTCACACACACACAATCAGAATATATAGTCTGAGAATTGTTACAAAAATTAAATACAAACTTATTTCCATAAACAGCTTTAGGTTAAATGTATTAATCTTCCCAAATCCTAATCAGACTTTCAACATGGTGATGGAGCTTTCAGATCAAGTGTTAAAATAGCTCCTGTTTAATACTGTTTCCATTAAATATGAGCTAATGTGAGAAACATGCAACACAAACAAACCTGCAATCTTGTCGGTGACTGAATGCTGAACACTGATACGACCAGCAACACATCTCTCGCCCCGTTCGTAACTCCCTCGTCATCTGTAAGAGGTTTGTGTTCACTAGCCAGTAACAGCTAATTGAGTAAATAGGCAAGAAGAGACCTAACAGAGAGCGAAATGAAATCCCTCCCCTGTCCCCGTTACTGTAATGATTTCCACATTTCCTTTTTTTTTTTTCCTTGCCTCATTGATGGAATGTATGCCATACTAAGTCAATAACAGGGAGAAAACAACAACGCCTTAACTTTAACTGCATTAAACTGCACTGCAGTCTAAACACATTATAAGTGCTGCTCTCTTTGCTCATATGATCCTTGCTTGTTATGGATTTAGAGTTTAGACTAAAGGGAACAAAAGGACCAGGGATGGATGGAGCAGCATAGCTGATGATCGAAAGGTCATCGTCCTCAACACCCCTCCGCTCCAATAGCCAATTACATCTCATTAGAGAGCCTCATCATGAGCAGGCTGCTCTCACATCAGTGCAGATTTCCTTTTATTCAGCCTGCTCTCCCTCCAGCTGATCTCCTGGATGCCCTAATAATCAAATACAATTAAAGCCGCAACAATTACTCTACAAATAGATTTCCATCGACACAACATTGATAACTGACAACGATTCTGTTGATCAGTTATTTGTAAAAGTCATTTTCCAAGCAAAAATGGCAAAAACTCATGAATGTTATTATTTTCAGGTTTCTGACTCTTTTATGATAATTAACTGAATATATTAGAGTTGGTCAGATGAAACACTTCATCTGAAGACATCACCGTGGACAATAAGCATGAAAACAGATGAATCAATGATGAAAAAATAATTAGGTACCCTAAATACAGTTCAAAATATATTAATACAAGAAGATCCATATTGTATAATTTGTATAATGATCACTGCGTTACAACTAATCATCGTTTTATCCAGTTTGCTACTTTCTGTTCAGATGGTTAAATGGAGAGAATGTTTAAAAATGAAAATGCATTTAGAGCTTCAGAGAGAACACCACAGGGTCAAGCAGCCATGTGTATAAACGATACAGCACTCGCTGGTAAATAGGTGATCTGCGTATGATGCGCTGAATGTAAAATGTTTACACATAATAGTATTAAATGTACAGTTTTCCTCAATATATGCTGAAGACTATGAGAATATTTAAGTGACATTTTCCTGCTCTGTAGATAAACCTTCATTAAGACTTGAGGTTGTTTTTATTTAAGGCTCCGGGGTGTTTATGTCATTGCTAAAATTGGTTATTTTCTTATAGCAGTTGTGTCACTGCACGTGTGAGCAGGCATAAGTAAACGCACGAGCGATTAAAGCCAAAGCTGTTGCAACAGGCCCCGCGTGTGACACCGTCGGGTTCATGTGAGGATATTTTCCTTCTTTCTCCAGTGGTGACATTAGTATTTTTCTACAGACATCACACCGTGCGGTGCCGTCCTCCCTCCCGGACAGATATGCTCATTATGAGGCTGTCTGGTCCCTCAACAAGCCGACGGTTCGCCATGAAAGCAGGGAGGCTGTGCGCGGTGTGCGCGCGCGTCTCCACACATCACACACGGAGAGCTGTGAGCGCGTGAGCCCCCGCTGCCATAAATATATTAAATTATATTTACATATATATGATTTATATATAAATTATGTCCTGTTATTTCTCAAGTTCCCCTTCAGCTGGTTTATATTCGAGAGAATGAGCTCGAGCTGACGAACGTTATTCTCGATACAAGCTAGCTGCGCACATCGCCTCTGAAATTGGAAAAAGGGGCTTTAATGCGTTTCAAACCCGAGACCGTGCCAACAGTTAAATAATTCCCAGTGAATCCACGTGATGCTGTTTAAATGAATTACAGTTTCCGCCGCGTCTATCCTGCATAAAAAAGCAGACGAGCCTTGGCTCACCCCGTTTCATCTCCTTCCCTTTAATGTAATTCTTCAATAAAATTCCACTTTTGCGCCAAACGGCAATATTTACTCACCTCTCAAGCTGACGAGCGCATTTAGCAGCTTTCCAAGCCGACGACTCCCTCTGATGTATCGATGAATGAGAGCCGCAATACTTTAAAATAAATAGATAAGGATTAATATCGCTTCATTGCGGTCCCGTCGTAGCGACTCCAGACTGAAGCTGCGCACGCAGCACCTCCCTCCTCCTCTTCTGTGCACGGGGACAGATCAGAAAAAAAGAAAAGAATTAAGAAGAAAACATAAACAATATCAACAACAACAACAGTATTAAAATAAATACATGAACTTAAAAAACATCACTCATGTAACTGCAAAAATACTTCATTTGACATTATGTGATTTTGTGTGCCGGTCATGTCTGGTTAGGAATAGAGTCTTGTGAACCATGTGGGTTTGAGCAGACTGTAATTTGACATAAAACAGTGTGACTGTGACAATAACCTCACCCAAATGATTAAACCAAACTGTATAAAATAATCCTGGCCAAAACCTTAACTGAATAACTGTGACAAAAAACAGAGAGTGACCTAAACACTTGGCACAATGAACCCAAATAGTGCTCAAATATCATGAACCATAATATCTACCATATATTGTAATAAAAGTTGTGAGAATGCACAGAAATAAAATGCTTTATAATGTATGATAGGGTAGATTTCTCAGTGCTAAAAGGATTTTTACAAATTCATTTCTACTTTCATTTTGAACAATACTCCACACAGTGTTTGCTTTGTGACTAGCTGATGACATACGCTGAGGAGAATGGAGTTTGACGGAGAGGCAGCTGTGGATGAGAGTCTGGTGTGACAGGCCCTAGTGAGCAGGATCCCCTGGGTCTCCATATCAGTCCCAGCCAGCCTCGGGCTCTCCGTCAGAGCCCCGGGGGCCTCTCCCGCAGGGAGGCTGTTTAATGCACTATAATGAGCCTCACAATATACCCTGGTGGCATAGTGGTGACTTTGGTGTGGTTACCTCTTCAGTGTCCCTCCCCCCACCCTGTTTCCAGTCAGTATTGCTCACATGTGGGAGTACAGCTCAGTTTAAGACTCAAGTGTGCTGTTCTCCTGATGTCCAATCAATACTTTTTTCACTAAACCAGAGAGAAAAATGAAAATTAGACACAGTTTTCCACTTATGTTTGGCAGGAAATACCGTGCAGGTGTTCTCATTTGGACAATTTTCTTGTTCATTTATGCCTCACATGCTGGAAAAATGTGTCACTATGAATAATCCTGAATTTTCACCTTACTTTCCTCATATGAATTGGACACATTGTAGTCATAGCCCCCACACTAATACACAGTGTGTGTGTTCAACCTACAGTTACTACTTACACATAAATCCTCCTTTGCATTGAGTGCGGAGAAGCTGTGTGTGTTCTTTTGAAGGTCTTTGCTCGCCCTTTGTCCCTGTTCTTCATAATCAGACCAAGATAAAAGCCATGTTGGGCTGACATTTGCTTTTAAGGCCTATACAATATCTCCTGTGCTGCCTTCAGAGCCAAAGAGCATTTAAATGATACAAAGCCAACTGCACAACACAAAGACAAACACTGAAAGAAACACATCTCAGAGGAGTGCCACCATCAAAAGCCCTAACTGGTTTCCTCATCCTCAATTCATCACATTTTTCTTGAGTACCAAAAATACTACACCATTTTTTACGTGTCTACACCGCCGACCACTCACGCCATGCCATCCTGTCTCTGATGTTAATCGAGGTCAGGGTTCACGGTCAGCGTGCCCTTTGACGGGTACCCACTTGGGATACCAAACAGTCCGGGCCTTTGTTTACCTTTTCTTTTTTCCTTCGCTCACAATCTCAGCTCAGTCGACATGCACTGAGAACAAGGCGTTTTTGTCTGTCACAGGCCCAGTTTGACATGAGCCAGAGCAACAAAAAGAATTCTCACTGACTTTAGAGCTGGAGCACAACCATGAAAATGACATGCAGAAATGACACGTTAATAACTGCCGCTAAGCCACAAGTCACCTATGTAGAGAGAAAACTGTTTAGAATTGGACATATATCTTTGAAAAAAAAAGCCCCAGCTGTGTTATTTCTCTGACCAGGACACAAAGAAGCCTAATTTAAATGTATACTCAATTTGCATTAAATTACCCAGTGGAGGTTCTGGTGGATTCAGCTGAAGAACACCCTCTAGTGTTCACTTTAAATCAGAGGCCCCTGCAGTGAGACCCCACACCCCACCCCTGCCACCAGGCCCTGTGCACGCTGAATCAATAAAAGGCAACACGATCATAAGAATGTGGTAGCATCACAACATAAGAGAGCAGAGATGAAAAAAACTGCAAGAGCTTTGACTATTGCTCATATGTTTTGAGGTGTTAATTCTCGCTGTTTTACAGTCAGATTAAGAAACAGCAAAACACACATAAAGGCAGATGTGCTTTAAGTCATGGCAGTCTAAATACGCTATAAATATTAAACATTTACTGTACTATGCAAGACATGTGTGTGAAATATGAAACCACTGTGTGTTTTTACTCCTTCCAGTTTGTTTTTGAATTGTTTTAACCCAACTGTCATCAAGCTCATATCACCCAGTTCTTCACTTAGATCTATACAAAATAGATCATACATTTGATTTTTGTCTTTTTGCTTTTTCTACCAACCTGTGAAACCAAAGGCAAATTGTAATTGTGAGAAATGTCGCCATCTAAAGGTTTAAAGATAAAACTAACACTTTAACAACTTCAGTAAGATGTTTTGACTTGTCACAGCAGATAAAGCACAGGTGGTACTGATAAAATTAATGAGGGCGCTGTTGTATTTAAGTGTCCCAATAAGCCATGACAGTATGACAGTGAGCCAGCACGTGTAATACCACATACACTGAAACTGAATCAGCTAAATGGAATTCAGTCATTAAGTTTATTATTAATAAGTGTGTGTTCCAAATACCACAAAAGTACCAAAACCAACAATGTGTTAGTCCGTCTCGCAATACTTTCTGACATTATGAATCATTTCATAATGAAACTGAACTGCTCCCTCCTTAAGATCTAAATCTTTCTGGTCACAAATGTTTATTTTCATTTTTGAAAGAGGTGCAGTCATTTCCTAAAACAGTTGTTAACAAATGTTACTCAAACAGGAGTAAATAGTCAGTTTATTGGGGACTATTTGCAGCAGCGGATTAATACACATTTGGTGCACCAGTGAGTATTTGGTGCAACAGGATGGTGTTTATTTGTCTTTAAGTCAACTACAGTGGCCTTGTTCATTGTAATGAAGCAACATGTCACCCAGTACAACAGTGTGGCTCATTGATGCATTTTTAACCATTCTTGGACAAAAAAGAGCTTTATGGCACAGAGGGATAAGCCGTATCAGACTTTGGATACATAGGAAATGCTTGTTTGTAGGATCACTTTTGGTCTTTTCATGGGATTTGTTGACAATGGGAGAAATATAGAATATCACTAGACTTATACTTTAATCATGAGATGTTATTTTCACAGAGTTGTTATGCAGCTGATAAAAAGAGCAAATTAACATCACAACTGACCCCAAGAGTCATTTTCAATCGCAGTCACATTTATTTGTCTTTTCATACACTTTTGCTAAGCAGCCTCTTGTGCTAGCAGTTGGCTTTGATAGGATTTACTATGGGATTTCCACAATGCTTACTAAAAAATAAATACAAGACAAAGTGTTCCACAGCTCAAAAATATAGTACAAAGGTTTGAAATTAATGTAAACTTTGAAAACATGTTGTTTTTTTACATAAGAAACAATTCAACAACCTTTGTGACCATTCCAAAAGTTATCATATTTACAAGTTTGTACAAAAAAAAAAAAAAACAAAGCTGATAGCTACAGTATAGAGGTTGATCTGAAGTCCAAATGAAATTCATCTAGTACCATAAGTTACACTGTAATTCTTCTTTAGTATTGGGTTTTATGTTTTCAAGAACATTTCAGTCAAGTAAACAAGAAGAGAGAAACTGTTCGATGCCATTAACATGTACACGTTCTAGCCTTTGGCAGAAGCATCTACTCCACTCCTAAAGCGTACTCAAGAGTATGATTATTGTTCAAGGGAAGTCAAACAGC